>NC_135504.1:116942915-117200415 GCF_052857255.1 Amblyomma americanum
ACCAAAGAGGAGGGCTTACATCAATGCTCTTAACTAAAACAAGACCATCACATAAAAGTGAGGTAGATACCCGGGAAATCATTCCGAAGTGAGAAAACCACTATTTCTGTTCTATCAAGATCTTGCGATTTTTGTCGGTTTGCAATGTTGGTGGTTTGTGCCCAGTGAAATAAAGAAATAACACAAATATTCGGGACTGGGATTTGAACCCGTGGTGGCGCGAAAATTTCCGCTTCGCTCCCCACTGCGCGTCAGCACCAGGCAACTCTGCAGCCGAACACGCCCCGTGTTAAACTGCAATAAACTACTGAGCTGTGCATTTAACATCGCCTTCTTCATCAACTAATATTATCAAACTAATATTCACGCTTTGAGCTATGTGTTGGTAGCGGGACAGGGATGTGCGCTACAAGTGTTTTCGTGGACAACGTTTGGCAGAAACCGAGCAACAGATCAACATGCGTTGGCGTTGACAACACTGCTGACAAAACTCTGCACTGAAGCATAGACCGCTGGCGCACATCAACTGTGTATATTGGCACTGATGATGGAAAAACTGAAGGCGTGTGTGACTGCCAGACTCGATCAGTGCACACCGTGATCGAGCTTTTTTCAGGTACGCGGTGGTGGTGTCCACCTGCTCGAAACTATTATTTCGCACAATATCTACACTGCTCACATTCTGCGAGCTCCGCCATGCGGCCGAGCTTATTTCGTGCTTATATTTTGTGTTTAGCAGTGCTAAACTGCCAGCAATTTTTTAACATCAACGTAACCAAATACCTCTAAAGAATATGTATAAGCATAAAGAACAGCTGTTATCAATAACAGCACATAGACAGGCTACCAAAGGCAGAAATGCTCAATCCTACCTAATAGACTAACACCAAAAACGCACAACACACCTAAGGACAGCAAAGCCTCATGCACTGATCATTTTGGCAAAAGGAAGGGCCATTAGGGCACCACTCATCTTTCACAGCCCAGGAACCTGCACTTTCATTAAACCGCTGTTTTTCCCCACCTGCAGGCCATAAGCCTCTGTGGGCAAAAGCTCCTCACTTATCATATCCACGCCACGATTCATTTCGACAATAGCACTAACAGCAATGAAACTCCAGGAAGATGGAATTAAAAAAATTTTGTTGTGAAATTCGGATACTTGAAATAAAAACAATTTGTAAGCGCGAAGAAAAGTGCAGCGCTGTTAAATATTGCTTCTAGGAAAGAACGGCTGCAAAAGAGACATATTTAAGGGGTAAAGCCAAAAAACGCTACTCCTTGAAGGAAAAAAAACAGGGATAATGTTTTGTTAGTTGAGGAAACAATCACAACATAAAATAAGTAGCGAAATATTTAGTGCCTCTGGCTTCTTTGTGGAACTGAAATAATGGAACGTTTTACTTCAAATGAAACGCCACCTACAAGGCTAAGCACTCAAGTGAAACGTTTATGGTTCTTGCTAACACATTGGTACAGTAATCATGTACGTCAGCGTACGTTATGAAGCCCAGCCCACAGCTATCGCTTCTACAAGCAAGCTATTCACATGCCCCCGTAAACCGATCAAAGAGTGACTTACGCCCAGTTATGGAAGCATTGACAGCGCTCGACATACACAATATAGAACACCTGATGGTGAGCTCTTAAATAAGGATCCCGCAACGATCGTGGCCGGGCTGGCTGGTCTTCAGGAGGCACGTAAGGCATGGTCTCAACTGAGGTGCCCCAGAAATTTTTCAACACAGGCTCCAAATCCGCCATTGTGGCTCAGTGGTTAGGGCGCTGGGCTGCTAATTCGGAGTACCTTGTTCGATACCAATCGCGGTGCCTGAGTTTCTATATAGGTGATACGCTAAGGCGCCCTTGTGCTGTGCGATGTCAGTACGCGCTAAATATCCCTATTTGGTTGAAATTATTCTGGAGCCCTCCACTACCACACTTCTTTCTTCCTTTCTTCTCTCAGTCCATCCTTTACCTCTTCTTTTACGCCGGAGTTGGAGTGTCTGCCGATATGTGCAAAAGATACTGTGCCATTTTCATTTTACCAAAAGCGAATTTTTCTCAAGCCACAAATAGTTAAAGCAACACGCAGGCATATGCACCACTCGTATCTATCCCAGAGGTCAGTCACAATAATGGAGTTACATATTCTCGAACATAAGGTAGCTACAGTGCCACACAAAGATCTAAAAACACGCACATTATTATACCAACTCTCAATGTGTCTGTGGGAAAATTGTATTAAACAAAAAGTTCTCAGAAACTCTCCGCATTCATAAAATAATTCATCTTTGTAAGGAGTGGTTAACATTCGGCGACGCTTACATAAAAGTCATTTCTCTCCTGACGTGATTGCGACGTTTTTGGAAAGCAGTGCATGCCTTACGTCTCGTAGAGCGACGCCAGCGCTCCTGCCTCACCTGCTCCATCGATGATGACGTACGACCAGAAAACTCACTCGGTGGATGACGACTGTCCATCGCGCGCTGGCCTCATCAGCGACTTCCTCAAGTGGGTGATTCTGGCCGATTGCAGCCTGGTCCGGCTATCTGCACACAGAAAGTTTGTCGTGGCGTGTCCTATTGTACAGTGCTCAGCCCAACACTCCTTGTGCATATAAACAGACGGGAACTCTAATGTTTTAGAAGCAAAACTACAAACGGTGGAGTCCATGACCAAATGACGTGGCAAACGCAAATTTAAACTTATTAGGCTGAACTGCGCACGCTATCTGCTTCTTCGCACACAGTGATGGAGAGTTGAGTGGGGAAAACCTGCATCCTATAAATCACGGAGTTTCTTGCTAATTTAGCGCTTATACAAAAATGAAGGCGAAGTTCGTCATTAGTTTCACAGCTATGTCTTTCTTTGTAACGCTTAGTCTGATAAAAGTTATTCGGAGCAATGCGAAACACGGTGATACCTCATTGGTTTGTAATTTTAAGCCAAATGAACTGTTCAACTTTTTCTCGATGCTTCTCATTGAGCATACCGCAGGCACTATGCTGCCCCTGTGCTTTTATTTATAGGAGGCTGCCTCGAAATTGCCGCTAACAACGTGAATATGCAAGGGACACTCAGGAAGACTTTACTACTTTTTATTGGAGAAATCACTTCTTTCGCTCCTTTTAGCTAGCTAGGTTCGACAGGAAACGGTAATAGCGTCTGCCCGTTTATATCATCGCCTTTAGTATGACGACTCCAATCACGGGCTGTATTTCTGAGAAGCAAACATTTTTAATGCATTGATATCTGGTTAGTAAGGAAACTCCCTGAACGAATAACAGATCACCGTAAAATTGAAGAAAAAGCCATTTCGGTCCACCAGTTTCTCTCGCGTTAGACATTTGGTTAGCGAAATTTTGAGTGCAGAACACATGCGAAAGGCAATGCAAAAGCGCAGTTTTCATATTAATAGTTCATTTTCGGGACGTTCATGCTTAAAAGCTGTAACCCGATTCTTGGAAGCGAATTACCTTTGGTCATATTTCGTGATTGGCAGTGAAACATGCGGTCTCAAGGGCTCCCGCTACATCCGGGGCCGACTGTGTACAAATATCGTCTAACGATGCGTAGGGTGTGGAAAAACACAGGAACAGACACGCCACTACGCCATGAGCCGCCATCACGGGTCTGATTGACCACTTGGTGCTCCATACAATACAATATTAAAACAGATACTTTTAGGACAGAGCACTCCGAGTTTCAAAGATTGGTCGAACTTCCCCGTGACGGGCGTTCAGTATGCCGAGAAGAATATTACTACCTTTCTGTGTTTGTTAAAGTTTTGTTTGTTTTGTTCTTCACAACTTCTTAAGTTTTACTTGCTAATGTTCCAAATATAGAACATATGAAACGCTGATTTATTTCCCTTCAAAATGCACCCTTGTTAGAAATTTTCTTACCACTGCATAGTTAGTGTGAAAAACTTCGCAAATATCGTATATATTATGAACTTGCTTAAATTATGTGAATTATTACATGTAAACCGATTTGTATTGGGCGTCGTCACACATGAGGAATTATGAAGTCCTTTCGCTTAAAAGGTTTAAATGAAGAAAACAGAGCAAATGTAATGAGAACTCGTCAGTGATTTCCTGAAACACTAAAAAATAAACTGAAGGATCTGCGTCTTTCACTGGCAGTGAGTCCTACAGGAATTCTCCATTTCTGAAACAATGGCCTGGGCTAGTGGCATTTCGAAAAGGCAATATTCGTATCTCGGGTCTCTTGCTTTTCGCCGGTAGGCGCAAGCGTTCTCCCAATTTGTAAGTTTGGTATAGGGGGCCTAACGTCACAACGCGACTCAGGCTACGAGAGACGCCATAGTGGAGGGCTCCGGACATTTCGACCACATAGGGTCTTTAGCATGCACTTACATCCAACAGTACACAGGCCTCCAGAAATTCGCCTATATTGAAATTCGACCCCTCGGTCTAACGAATATGTGAGCACAGATCTGCGGAGCTTTTCGGGCAGTGTGTTTGCGGGCTGCGTCTCATGCTTATACTACGTACGCTGGAACTGAAGCACGTCTTCGGGCTCTCAACACCCTGCGACGTGCTGCGTCTGAGGGGCGTTTCGCAACGTTTCGCAACGGTTCCCAGGTCTCGCGTCCAATGACGTCAAAGATTGCACTATGCGAGGGGCAGACCGCTAAAGGTTGAGGTCACGCACCCTCCCTACCCCCTCCGCCCCCTAGTGCGCACACCGCATGAAAACATCTAATGCAACGTGTGCAGAAATGTGTGGGGAGGTTACGTGATCGTGGAACAGAGCTACGCGTGTGTGACTTTGGGCCATACGTATCATAGCTATGAAGTAAAGGCCATGGCTAGATAAATGGTTTTCCTGCCTACCATGACCTCTGAAACGGTGTAAATGATACAACTCAAGCGGTGACAAAAAATCATTCAAGCACCGTAGTTTTCTCCACAATTGGCGGTTCACAATTAGAAAAGTCATTCCTGGCAGCTATAAAGTTGTCTTCACATAGCAAGATTATGAAATTCACAACGCACTTTGGTTCATACTATATTAGCATCTCTGCTATGGGAAGCGCCAATGTGCCACAAGTGAAGCGTGGAAAATATCATGCTGAATCGTTTTAAATGTGCCTATATATTTCTCTCGTTTGGTTATAATAGTGACACGAGGATTGGAAGTAGAAGAAGAAAGAGATCGCAGCCTCTAGAAGTAGACGACGCTGAAGTGTAGGTCCGTTTCTCTGGTGCCCCCTTTCAGCCGCTGCAGTTCCTTTTCAGTGTAGCAACTGTTACACATCTGGTGGAGGTGCGGGGTTACGCATTCCAAGTAGTCCCTCCAGTTCGGTGGCGCTGTTCTAGCCACGTGGACGACGTAGTTTAAGCATATTGCCTGCGACGGTGATGTGGCATCTATGTGCTTGAGAACGTCGGTGAAGTAGAGCACTGCCAAGAGTTCAGTGTCCGTACTCCATCAAGCTTCCGGCCAAGGTGAATGCTCTTGTCTCAAGCATACCTCACCAGCTTGCAAGTCGACGCAGAAGATGGCGGGGTGTCGCTGGACAATATGGCTCACTCTGGCTACCACGGATCTGCCGCCGGTGAGACATGGAGCCGCCGGCGATGACGAGCACTTAGCTATGAGAGTGAGCTCCGGCAGAGATACCCTGGGTGAGAGTACGGAAGTACGTCCGCAGTGAGCCTGAACCTGGTGTTTCAGAAATAAGGCTTCACCGTAGTGGGGATCACAGTACCTGAGAGATACGTATCCACTGTCGGCTGCTGCAGTTATAAAATCCCAAGGGTAAAGCAGAAATAACCTGTTCAGGTTGTCCCACGTCTAGCTGATTTCTCTCCTCCTCCCCCATGAATGGGAGGTACATTGTCAGAGTGTGGACATCACACGGGTTGTCTTTAGTCGCCCCGATTTTTTGAAGATCAACAAAGGAAAGAACTAGGTTGCGTTCTCTCAGGTATACCGCGTGGTTCCTTCTCTGGAAGCTGAGCGTCAGCCATGCGACAGTACCGCTCTTATCGACCGTGAAGTCTCTCGGGTGCGACCTGAAGAATATTTCCAAGTTGCCGTCATACAAGTTCATCAAGTGGTCGGACATACCGGGGACTGCAGACAGGCAGTTGTGAAGCGCTTCGCTCCATATATCCAGGCCTCCATCAGCCGCCTGGGTCTGCAGTGCCTGGTACCTGGCCAGCCAATGATCCACGGCTGCGATTGGGGAGTCCTCGGCCACGGTCACAGTGTCCTGCTCGGCGTCATAGCAGAAGTACGATGGCCTCTCGCGCACAAAGTGGCGGAACAGGTTTTCGGCGCCTGGCGCGAAGTAAGCGGCCAGCTCCTCGTCGTGTACCAGTGGTCGGCAGGCGGCCATTAGCTCAGACACTGGCCAGCTCGGTGAGCGCCTCTGTTCGAGCAACTGCCACAGCCCGGGCAGCAGGTTTGGCTCTGCCGTCGACATGGTCAGCAAAAGACCCCTGAGCCACTGTTCTGCAAGGAAGAAAAAACAAGATCATCCACACGCTGCCGCGTACTTGTATGATGCAAGGGTTGCTTCAATGAAGGGGATCTCACTTGATGCCCGCAACGTAAGCACCCCGAGAACGGGGAGCACAGGCCATTTCAGTGTAACAACTGTTACAATAGAATATGTGAAGTTTGAATAAGAATTTCAGTTGCTGTAATATTGCTTCATAGTGCCTTGTTTAAAAAAAAGACTGGAGGATGCTTAAGCTTCGCGTTTAAAAGTGGAACGCGACAGCGTGTCGCGGCGCTGTCAGGGAGTCCTCGGCGCGGCTGCGTTTTTATGGAGGAAAGACGCTAAGGCGCCAGCGTGCTGTGCGATGTCAGTGCATGTTAAAGATCCCCAAGTGGTCGTAATTATTCCGGAGCTCTCCACTACGGCACCTCTTCCTTTCTTCTTTCACTCCCTCCTTAAAATATTCCCTTATGGCGCGGTCCAGGTGTCCAACGATATATGAGACAGATGCTGCGCCATTTCCTTTCCCTAAAACCAATTAATATTGTTATTAGTCCACGGACCGCAATCGCCCGTTAGGCGCGACGCCTTTATACTCGGGCAAATCGCTCTGTTAGGCACGGTGAAACGGACAAACGGACCCCGGTAGCGGAAAACCACGTAGAAGCGCTGCCAAGTGCCTCGCCGAAACACGTGGGACTCAAATTGCAGTTGTAGTTCGACGGCACATCGTTCTCGACAAACCCGCTGCCACAAACGCCAGCATAGCTTCCGCGCCGAACGAACGGGCAGCAAGAAGCAAGCTTCGTGGTGAACGCGCTTTGGATGTGTGCTGCGTTGTTCGCCGCTCACCGCGTGATCCCTGCGTGTCCGCACGGCTCTACTGCGCCCGAACGAGGCATACGTCAGAAGATTCGCGTCCTTTCCATAAAATCAATTCTCATTTCATTTTCATTTTCTTACAGCGCAGTTCGGCCCCGCCGCGGAGGCTCAGTGGTTAGGGCGCTCGACTACTGATCCGGAGTTCCCGTCTTCGAACCCGACCGCGGCGGCTGCGTTTTTATGGAGGAAAAACGCTAAGGCGCCCGTGTGCTGTGCGATGTCAGTGCACGTTAAAGATCCCCAGGTGGTCGAAATTATTCCGGAGCCCTCCACTACGGCACCTCTCTCTTCCTTTCTTCTTTCACTCCCTCCTTTACCCTTCCCTTATGGCGCGGTTCAGGTGTCCAACGATATATGAGACAGATACTGCGCCATTTCCTTTCCCCCCAAAAACCAATTATTATTATTATTATTACCCGGGTTCGAACCCGACCGCGGCGGCTGCGTTTTTATGGAGGAAAAACGCTAAAGCGCCCGTGTGCTGTGCGATGTCAGTGCACGTTAAAGATCCCCAGGTGGTCGAAATTATTCCGGAGCCCTCCACTACGGACCTATTTGTTCCTATCTTCTTTCACTCCCTCCTTTATCCCTTCCCTTACGGCGCGGTTCAGGTGTCCAACGATATATGAGACAGATACTGCGCCATTTCCTTTCCACCAAAAACCAATTATTATTATTATTATTATTACAGCGCGGTTCGGATATCCACAGAGATATGTGAGACAGTCCTCACTTCCTTTCATTATAAGCGATTTTCATTTCATTTTCATTCCCATGCGGCGCGGTCCGCGTTGTCGACCGAAATATGTGACAGGGGTCGGTTCCTTTCCGCGCGCTGCCGTCGCGCGCTAGCTGTTGGGACAGTGGCGTACATTGCGAGGAAGAGGAGGAGGGATTTTTATCGCTCACGGGGAGGAGGAGCGCTTTTTCGCTTACGGCCGACGCCAACGACACCGGAGACAACTGCTTTCGCTAGAAATAGGAATTTAAAATCCAAAAATATGTCCCGGTCTGCTCGATTCAAACTGCTACCGTCGGCAAGCGGCAGAACTCCGTGATAAATTAAAACTTCCAAGCCACGTTTCACTGATCACCCAAAATAACCAAATAACCGGTATTATGCACTTCACATGTGAAAGCAGCCAGTCGCAGGAAGAACTCGAAAATAAAACTTGGTTCTTGGGGACAGGAAATGGCGCAGTATCCGTCACATACCCACGGACAACTGAACCGTGCCGTAAGGGAAGGGATAAAGGAAAAAGTGAAGAAAGAAACGAAGAAAGAGGTGGCGTAGTGGAGGGCTCCTGAATAATTTCGGCCACCTGGGGATCTTTAACGTGCACAGCACACGGGCGCCTTACTGTTTCGCCTCCGTCGAAACGCAGCCTCGTTTTTCTGTTTAAAGAGCGTTTTCTCATAAGAACGCTGTACTCCTTCGACGCAGGAAAAATCGGTTATTCTCTTGTGTCCCTACAGACGAGGTCACAGTGTCTATCACGGCCGCCCGCCTACATGCCTGTAAAAAAGCCGCGGTCGAGAGCACCAAACAAGCCACCAGCTGTATACATACTACGCTACATACGTGTCGCAATCTGTTCTGCTCAAGCGGCTTCATGCAACGTTCTAGATTCCCATTCGCTAAGCTCATAGTGATAGCGAACCGCTAGGTGGCTCAACGGTCGTCATGTATTTTCGTATCCCCGGTTAAGACAGGAGGCATAGCCTTGGCGACGCGAAACTCTGAGCACGCCTGTAAATGGCTGCTGTTTTCTAGGCAATCCCAATTCAGTAACTTATTAAGGCAATTTAAGTATTCGTATTTGCTCCTGAATTCAAATCAGCTGTGAGGACAGGTGCTTTGTAGGGTAAGCTGTACGCAATTTTTATGCTACTTTTTCTTTCTTATTCTTTATTGCTGTGAAAATGAGAATTACATGAAAAGTCAAATTTATTGGCGAGAAACAAAATATAAAACAGGTTATTCTAATTCGTAATATCACGACCGAAAACCACCGTGTGGTCCTAGTTTATCAGTGAATGGGAATGGCCACGAAGGCTTCTTTCAGGGATCGACTGGAGAACATTGTGTACTCATTCTGTAGCTTCTTGGGGAAAAGCCGATGGCACCGACACTACAGCAAAGCATAAATATGCCTAGTGACGATGTCTAAACATATTTTGGGATAAAAAGTGATCCTCACCCCTGCTGGTCAACTGTGGCTTTCGGCCAAACTGCCGGCACCCACGAGACGGACGCACTTCAGCCAGTGTAGCTGGCCACGACTGCCCGTCATTCAGCGAGTTGGCCCGAGACAGACACCTGTGAGTAAAGTACAATATGCAAACGGCAGAGCGGTCACTTAAGCTCCTCTTTAATGGTGTACGGAATAGCGTAATGGGTTAATTCCTATATAAACTGTATATATAGAAGGTCGTTCTCTAATTTACATTCGTAGATCCCTGTTTGTCGTCATACCTTTCCTGGATGGAAAGGTTGTGGATGGTTGTGATGGACGCCACAAGGTCACTTGACCTAGCTGGCCCACCAACCTCCTAAGGTCCTCCTCTGGGGATTTTTCGGGGATTTTTCTTTCTTTGTCAGCGACACCCGCGACGCCGGATTTTCTGCTACACGAGCTCCCTAAAGCTATCGCGTTTTATACTCCACCAAATATCTCTATAGCTACATTAATTCTATGCCTAAAATGATTACAAATATATCCTTTTTCATTTGCAGCGAAAATTATAAGCCTGCAACATAAACTTTCTGTAATAAAGCATTATCCGCGAGGTCAGAATTCAGAGTTCTCAAACCGCGCTAGAAAAAAAAAAAAGCTAGACCACAGGCCATTCGCCTCGGGCTGAGCAAGTGCTGGGAAATGGGATGTGCGAGGTTGAGGTAACGGATGCGGCGGTGATCAGTGACAACAATCAGGTGCTTTAGCTGAGTGTGGTTTCTGTAAGTATCGCCAAAGAAACCGCTTCACCATTATGTAAGACACGTTTCACAAAAAAACGGGAATCCTCTGCTAAAGAGCTTGGAGGGTTTCGAATAGAATTTCAACATATTATAAGGCCCAGTATTTTAAAACAAGTTCTCTCGACCAAACATGGCCAGCCCAATCATAATCCGGGACAGTGTGGGGCCGCTGAAGTGAGAGTTATCTGCAAAATAATTGGATGTTTGGTTCATGGGCATCAACGTCTCAAAGAGATTCTGGCTATGACTGGCTATGAGGGATGCTGTAGTGAAAGGCTCCAGAAATTTTGACCAACTGGGGGTTCTTTAACGTGCACTGACATCGCACAGTTCACGGGCATCTAGAATTTCGCCTCCATCGAAATTTCGACCGCCGCAGCCAGGATCGAACCCGGCGTCCTTTGGTTCAGGAGCCGAGCGCCATAACCACTGAGCCACCGCGGCGGGCGTGTGTGTTAATTCGCACTTTGCGTACGCTGTTGCCCAAATGCTTTGTTTATATTCGACCAGACACCGGATGGTTTTGTTGTGTCATTTCCCTGTTTGTATTTTGCTTAAATCTTAGTTCAGACATTTCTCATTGCGGTTGCCCGATTGTCTCGTTTTGCATTGGACCGTATACTACCAACGTAGGTTATCGGTCAAAATATTTTGTTCAAATTTTCTTTGAATGAGCAAATATAGCTTCCGCTGATTAACTAATTTTGTAATATAAAAGGTGGCTCTATCAACGTAGCCCGGCGTTCATTTCAGCCGCTTGTCTCATGTGACGATCCGCCGGCTCCCAGATAGCACCGACACATCATAAAATGTTACATTTTTGTTATCGGGAAATGTTACTTCAGTGTGCTTAATGCTCTCTTTGTCTAACGTTATTATAATGTTACTTATAAACGCTAGAATCACCTTCCCAGAATAATAATGAAACATGTAAGCGACATTGATGTAACATTCTCGAAAGTCGTGAAGCAGCCCTGCACAACCATGCTGGCCTGCCATTTGTGCTGGCACACAACTTAGAACACTTTATAATAATAAAAATAATAATTGGTTTTTGGGGAAAGGAAATGGCGCAGTATCTGTCTCATATATCTTTGGACACCTGAACCGCACCGTAAGGGAAGGGATAAAGGAGGGAGTGAAAGAAGAAAGGAAGAATAGGTGCCGTAGTGGAGGGCTCCGGAATAATTTCGACCACCTGGGGATCTTTAACGTGCACTGACATCGCACAGCACACGGGCGCCTTAGCGTTTTTCCTCCATAAAAACGCACTTTACAAGAACCGGCAATGAGGGCGACACAATTCCAGTATGCACAGCCTAACATGCAACTCATATTCACTCACCTCCGAATGAATATCATTGAGTCAAACTTATATACCCATTCCTGAGGGATGTCCGATGAATGATAGTGGCGAATGGGTAATAACCACAGTTTTCTGACAAAATAATGGGCATGTGCATACAGTCTATGGCGAGTACTATCTAAGAGATGAGGTTGCAAAGTACGTCTAGTTGAAAAACACCTTTACAGTAAAAACAGTGGAACAAGTTCTAGAAATCAGTGCTCAAAATATATTTGTAATATTGTTCTATAGTTCGGCCTCTAAAATTGTAACAACGTTTCGAAGACTACATTAAACAATGTTTAGAGAGCAAAATTGCGTTTTGTGTACCACATACGACGTTATGTGTTAATTTTCACCGCTAATGTAACATTGCAATGGAACATGTATCATGTACTGCACATACATCACATCTGTATAACATTATACTAAAGTTCGGTGCTACCTGGGCTCCTTCAATTTCAAAAAACAAAAAAAACATGCTCTCTGTCTTCGCTCACTCTCTCCGCGACATGTATTTTGATACATCGCAGGTATACAATTAAGGGGAGGTTGAGAACGCAAATAGCGCCCCGCGGAAATGATTTACTGGACATCAAACCTACACACATAATTAGACAATCGGTGTACGCAAGCTAAACAATTCACTAAGGCTTCGTCTGTAGGACCGGGAAAAGGAAAGAGCTGGACGTGGGAAAGAACTCACCTGTTAGACGTAGTGTGACGATTGCTACAGGACTCGCTGCCGCAGGGAAGCCCGGACGCGTTGTACGTATTTTAGGCAAACCCATGTCCATCGACCACGGGAACAGCGCTGTGATGCTGATGCCTGCATTTTAAAGGAGAGTTTCAGAAGGCGCGGCTGATCACGGCCCAGTCACAAGTTTGCGTTAACCTATAACAGTGTCTCGATTATTATCAACGCTTGTCAAGCTATCCACTTTTTGATGGGAGTCTACGGCCTAGTCGCCTCATTCCTTGGACGTGGCGAAGTTGGGCGTGCGCGTGCTCTACGGTACTCACGGGCACAGCACGGCGCTTAATTCGAATTTAAAGCGACACGCGCCGTAATCCTGCGGCTGCCATCACGTTGTTGTAATTAGTCGCTATTCATTATGAAAAATAAAAATTAAGTATAACAATGGCAAGAGAAGATGTGGCTAGCCGCGGCATCTGCCATCGAAGCCCTGAGCTAACCTGAGCTGCGGCTGGCGGGAATAAAAGGACAGGGTAGGAGAAAGAGACGGGGAAGCGATAATAAGAAAGGATAGGGGTAAAGCATTTTACAGTATGTACAAACTCAGTATGTGGAAATAATCAACCTTCCAATCGGAGGAGCGGAAATAAGGTGCTTTCAGGTTGTTTACGGAATGGTGGGCGCCGGATTGGGCACCGTGTTACGTAACACGGGCTGCACCCAATGGGCATTGAAACTTCCTTGGACATCCTGCTGACGGTCACGATGTCTAAGGCGTCTGCAGGACGTCCAAGGAAAGCTCAGTGCCCATTTGGCATTTCCGCAAGCCTCCAAGAAGCAGCTCCAAGCAGCAGCTTTCAGCGCCTCGAAGAAGCAGCTGAGGCCAGTGGCAATAACCTAATTGACCAGGCTAAATGGAAAAGCCAGAAAAAATAGGAAGAAGGGAAGAGAAGGAAGGTGAGAAGGAACAAGATGATATACGTGGGGAATAACGTCGCAAAGCTGCACTTACTGTATTAGAGGCGTCATACTGGGCAGCTCCGGAATTATTTCGAGCATTATTTAGGCCCGAATTCGCCTTAAAGAAACACCTCTGCTATGACAGGCATTCGGATCATTGCGCTCAGGGTTAGCAGCCGAATGCTAGAGGCAAATATCAATAGCATTGGTGTTACAAGACTCGCGTATGAAACAAGCGATCGTTTATAGGACAAATGAACCGAAGACCCCGAAACCATCCACTAAAATAGGAGTTGTGATACAGCGACAAGCATATATGGTCCATCAATTACGCTAGCCTTCTGGTCTTTTTACTGCCGCAGAAAATGGTGACTGGTACAAAAAAGAGAGGTGCGAGATTTTACTAGCAGCAGAAATTATTCCCGAAAGGTTCAGCAACAAACTCACCAAGAACCAATGAGCAGGAGAAAGAGATAGGAGTATAAAGCATAATAAAAACAATACATTAAGAAAATTAACAATCACGGGACACAGCAGAAGTTTCAGTATAGATAATATATGCGAAATTCACTGAAAATCAAGTCGGAAAATGATGTCGATGTTAGGTCCAAAACTTTGTCCTTCTGATATTAGCCATGTGAATGTGAATATTAACGCACGACATTTTTTTAGTGCAAACCGCAGGCGTCACCTGGCGTCGATGCTTGCAGGGAAATGGCTTTACAATTTAGGCTTTAAGGGGGTTTAACGTCCCAAAGTGACTCAGGCTATGAAAAACGCCGCAGTGATGGGCTCCGGAAATTTCGACCACGTGGGGTTCTTTAACGTTCTGGGAACTGGGAATATGGTCTTGGGTGCAAATGATTTACTACTGTCCGCCATGGATAGGCATGTATCCGCAAAATAAATGATGGGACATTAAATTATTCCCAAAAGAGAGATGCGAGTTATAAATTGTGCTTCCTTACTTCGTCATCACTTATAATAAACTGCACATCTCCAAATATAAATTTAAATTTAACCCAACGCTTTGAAGCCGACTCAGCTCCTTCATCAGGGGTGACTGAGGGCAGTAGCTAGAGTCTCTAAGTATGGAGGGGAAGAGGGGGTCAAAGTAACGAAAGCTGTGATGCGAAAGGCGTGGGCGAAGGGGAGGAAGTGGGGTTAAGGCTTTTAGTCACGTTGTAGCACTGTGTGGAGGCGGTCAATGGAGAGTTTTTTTCGTTCAGTTGAAGAGCGAAGTCCCTGGGCATATACTGGGCGCAGGTTTTCTTTTGTGCGGTTGACTTTGCTCGGGGTGATTCGGACGTGCCAGTATTTCAGAAGGAGCCTTTTATGAATAATAATATTAGTCGGTTTTTGGAGAAAGGAAATCGCGCAGTATCTGTGTCATATATCGTTGGACACCTGAACTGCGCCGTAAGGGAAGGGTAAAGGAGGGAGTGAAAGAAGAAAGGAAGAGAGAGGTGCCGTAGTGGAGGGCTCCGGAATAATTTCGACCACCTGGGGATCTTTAACGTGCACTGACATCGCACAGCACACGGGCGCCTTAGCGTTTTTCCTCCATAAAAACGCAGCCGCCGCGGTCGGGTTCGAACCCGGGAACTCCGGATCAGTAGTCGAGCGCCCTAACCACTGAGCCACCGCGGCGGGGCAGCCTTTTATGGTAATTTTATTTGGTTCCGAAGATGCGGGCTTCTTCGAAGGTGATTCTATGGTCTGAGTCCTTGGAATGTTCGGCTACAGGACTGGGGTTCATTAACATGCGCTGACATCGTACAGGGGCCTCTAGAATTTCGCCCTAATTGAAGTATGTCAGCCGTGGCCGGAATTGAACCCGTCGTTAAGGTCAGCAGCCGACCGCCATAACTACTGAGCCACCGCGAGACGGGCAGTTACTCAAAAAGGAAAACACAAAAAGGTTAGGAAGTGTTAACACATCTTGCTGAAGCCGCTCTCGATATGTTCTTTTTTTCATCGAGTTGGCGATTCCAATCGCGCACTTTCTTTGACGGAGATAGTTGTGGGGATAGTTATAGTGATGGTTATGGTTATGGTGATGTTTATGGTTATAGAGATGGTTAAGTTGATGGTGTTGGTAGCTATCACCAGTTTTCATGAATTTCGATGCCTTCCCTTAGGTGCAATAGAAGCACGTCCTCATTTCGCCAGGTGATCGACATGGCCATTTTCGGATACCTTACGCCAACAACGAATGCCTTGTTTGTAAAATAAAGGATAGAGTACACAAACGCTCATAGTGTTATGAAGAGAGATTCAGGTACTTACCTATCAATATTTGCTCTATTCCAGCTTGACTGCGGATCCTCGCCAGCCTGGACACGTTTACCGTAATGGGCCACAAAGAGCGCGCGTAAGCAGCAGGACGGCACAGGAAAAATGCAGCGTTCGTCGGTTGTTTTCATGACAACGAAGGAACTGCGTCCCTTCGGAACACCTGCGGGAGCGCCCGAAATTGGAAAGCTTAGAGCATATGGCGAAATTTCTTCTACTTGTAAAAAGGAAAGCGTATACCGCTTAAAAAGGCAGGAATTTCTCACGAATGCCACGAACAACATTGAGGTTCTGGCTGGTCAGCCACTCTACCTTGGTACAGGGGGCAGGTACCAGACACCTACTCACAAGATGTCCGCATATAGCACATGTCCATGTTGGTCTGTGCCAAATGGTTCGAATCACTAATTCAGAAGTGATGGCTGTGTTGTCTGGTTCGGTAGTCCACTGAGATATGTGAAACAGGGACTGCGTCATTTCCATTCCTTAATTAGAAATTGGTTTTGGGGGAAAGGAAATGGCGGTGTACCTGCCTCACATATCGCCGGACACCTGAACCGCGCCGTAAGGTAAGAGATATAGGAGGGAATAAGAGGAGACGCAGAAAGAGGTACCGCCGTGCAGGGCTCCCGAATATTTTCGGCAACCTGGACATCTTTAGCCGGAGTTCTCGAGTTCGAACCCGACCGCGGCGGCTGCGTTTTTATAGAGGAAAAACGCTAAGGCGCCCCTGTGCTGTGCGATGTCAGTGCACGTTAAAGATCCCCAGGTGGTCGAAATTATTCCGGAGCCCTCCACTACGGCACCTCTTCTTTCATTCTTCTTTCACTCCCTCCTTTATCCCTTCCTTTACGGCGCGGTTCAGGTGTCCAAAGATATATGAGACAGATACTGCGCCATTTCCTTTCCCCAAAAACCAATTATTATTATTATTATTATCTCTAACGTGCACTGACATCGCACAGCACACGGGCGCCTTAGAGTTTCCCCTCCATATAAACGCGGCAGCCGCAGTCGGGTTCGAACCCGGGTACTCCAGATCAGTAGCCGAGCGCTCTAACCAAATAAACTCTTCAACGACGGTAAAAGAGTACACACGTTGGCGTCGCCAATTTCCGAACGTGGCGCTGCGCGCATTTCATGGTTCATCCCCATGGATGCGAGTTTCTTCTTCCAAAAAAGTAAACAAAGGCTTTGTGTGAGGCAACTCGAACAGCCAATCATGCCACCGCACCACCGCGATGTCTGCCGTCAAAAGGGGTCTTGCAGGGACGAGAGTCCGAAAAGCGAATTTACAGTCCTCTTATACTGCCTAAACATCTTATTTATGCATTTCGAAGCAAAAGCTTCATTACGCTGGGTAAAGCCGCTCTTCGCGTGTCGTTAAATTTGGCCTTCCCAGAGCCAGAGATGATGTCGCGGGGTTCAAGTGTCCACCGCGATGTCGAAATCTGAGAGCTACTGCACCCTTTCGGCAAAAACGTTCCCGGGTTCGAAGCCCACTGCGGCGGCCGCGTTTCGACTGTAGCGAAACACGAAGGCGCCTGTGCAATGTCAGTGCACGTAAAAGATGCCCAGGTGGTCAAAATTATTCCTGAGGCCTCCACAACGGCACCTCTTTCTTCCTTTCTTCTCTTAGTCCCGCCTTTATCTCTTCCTTTACGGCTGGGTTCAGGTCTCCGCCGAGATGTGACATATACTACTCCCTTTCCCCGAGAACCAATTTTCAATTTTTTAGCAATTTTCTTCAAAAAACATGGTTTTGCGGAGTTGAGATGTCCAGCGAGATGTCCAGATTTGAGAGCTACTGCGCCCTTTCTTTCTGTCAAAAACTTTTCCCTACGTCAAAACAAATGCTTTCACATTCCTCCACGTAACCAGATTAGGTGCCCTCAGTTGCGTTTCGCCTCCATCGAAACACTATCGAGACGCTATTGCGGCCGGAGTGCAGTGCGCGGACGCGTGAGCGAACTTTGTTGAGCCTCTTTGCTTCACTCGAACACACGGGCTTGACGTCCCGTCTGTTTTCCGTCAGGTAGTTACACGCAGTGACCGAACGCTCCGCGAGTTCTGCCTTGAACGATTAATAACTGGACGCCCCACTCCAGTTGTAGCCAACACAGTGCTGTGCGCGTGTGTTTTAATTTCTCTAAAATGAACTAATCACGCGCACAACCTGGACACATTTTTTATTGTGTAAATAGTTTGTATATATTTCTTCTCCCCCTTTCCTCTCCCTGTCCCCTCACGTCTTTTATTTGATTTCTCCATTCTGCCTGCTATCCTTTATTTCCGCTGCCCCAGCTCAGGCGATTCAGTATCGATGGTAGATGCCGGGGCTAGCGAAAATCTTTTCCTTTATTTTTACTATTATTTTAATAACAAAAACCACTACCACCACCTCCATCGAAACAAGGCCGCCGCGGACAGGTTCGAACCCCGGTACTCTGTTTCAGTACACGAGCGCCTTAACCACTTAGTGACCTTGGCGGGTACCTATGCAGCGCGCGGAACGCTCCCAACGTTACAGACGCCAAGCCGCTGCCACATGCCACTGTGGTAAGGTGGGTGCGCTGCCTATTGTGTGCGGAACGCACTCAATGTTACAGACACCAAGCCGCGTCTGCTTGCCCAATACACCACAGCTTTCGCCCTCTAACCAGGTTTAGCAGTAGTTTAACCGCAGGGAATTTTTGTAATTTTTTTCAAGACACGCGTGTTAATTGTTTTCAGTCCTAGGCCTAAACACGGATGCTGGTCCATGAGGCTGAAATGGCTTTAAGGTGGACAGCATTGCTCGAATTTCAGTCGCCGGCGCCTTCAGCACATGGAACCAAAAAAGCCGTTGCGTTATGTGATAGTCGCGGACACTCGAAAAAAAATACTTCGCGCCGACGTGCGTGTGACAGAGGAAGTCGAACACGCAATCACCGGCTTCCCGTCTCGTAATGTGACGAAGTTTTTGAACGCACAAAGCGCGCCGAAGCAGCTATAGCTGCGACGCGCGTCGAGTGCTACATCTATATTCAATGCATAGCGAACACGTTGAACGCCGTGGAAAACGAGAAAATGCGGCAGAGTATCCGATGATGGCCTGAACGCCAGTTACCGGGCTAACTATTCTGCCAGAGACCTTCTGGGACATATCCTAAGAAGTCACGAATCTATCTACCCGGCCTCGTTGTCCCAGAACATTGGATGTATTCGCGTTGTAAGAAGGGCACTGTAGTCCTCACCTTGAACGATGACGTGTACATCCAGGGCCGGAGCAGATGTCTCGGAAAGCTGCTGCAAGTAGATATCGCTGCACGTAATTACCAAAAGTGATCCAGATTGTTGCCGGCCCTTCAAGGAGTCCCCTCATGTGCATTCTGAAGAAGGCTGGTACGGGGCACTAGCCTGCGACATGGTCCGAACAGATTGGCGTCTTCCTGGATTGATGTCGTAGGCCAGACTGATTCGTGGCGGAATGCCACGACAGCAGATCAAAAAGGGCTCACGTGCTCTCCAACTTTCTCTTCTTTTAGCTGTCCCGTGATCCTTTTCGCGCGCGCTTCCGTCTTGACGAGAAAAATGTTTTTTTTTTCAAGCGATGTTTATTGCCTCAGGGCATAAAGATTATGATATGAGAGATGAGGGGGATGCTTAAATAAAAAAAAGGTGGGTTCATCTAAAAAAATAAAAGTTTTTTCCGGAATGGAAATGACGCAGTAACTGTCTCACACAACTCGGTGGACACCAGAACTGCGCCGTAAGGGGATATATAGAGGAGGGAGTGAAAGAAGAATGGAAGAAAGAGGTGCCGAAGTGCAGGTCTATGGAAAGTCCCGACCACCTGTCGAAAGCGCAGGGATATAGGTGCAAAGGAGTGGAGAAAATTGTTCTAGAGGAAAAAAGGAAAGGAGCAGTAACTGCCTCAGTTGTTATGCACCACTAGCGCACCGTGAGGAAGGGGAAGGTGGGAGTGAAAGAAGAGAAATACAAAGAAGTGCAATTGTGGTGGGCTCAAGAGGAATTACGCCCCCCCCCCCCCCCCCCTCCGGGAATCTGTTCTGACATCGTACAGCACACACGTGGATTTATTTTGTGTTCCACAACTACGAATAAAATTGAAAATGAAAATTCGTTTTTGAGGACAGGGAATGGTGCGGTAACTGTCTCACATATCTCGCTAGACACCCGAACCGCGCACTAAGAGAAGAGGTAAGGAATAAAGGAGGGAGTACAAGGAGAAAGGAAAAAAGACGTGCCTTGACGAGATTCACACGAGATTGCTTCTGAGTTGTTCTACCATTTCACGGCAACAATCGGCCTGTAAAACTAATTGCACGACACAAAATCTTAGCACACGGTCCCGCAGAAATGAGAATGAAAATGCGTTTGTAGACGCACAGACACGTTTACAGTATTACTAATTGTTGATATCTGCCTAACAAGAAATCTACGTAGCTTATTTCCAGTTCATGTAAAATCACCAAAATAGCATGACGTGCCTGAAGTGACCAGGCATTGCGGTGCTAATAATTTAATTTATAATAATAATAATAATTGGTTTTTTGGGGAAAGGAAATGGCGCAGTATCTGTCTCATATATCGTTGGACACCTGAATTTAATTTCTTCAATACGACATTCCTGATGCACGCAAACTGCTTTAATTGTATAAAATCACCGATCGAAAAAATAAATGCGCGGTTATCAGTTATTTTGATTACGTGGCATGAAAGCGAACGTGAGAGCGGGTACGAAGTAAATTAATGTGAATATATTTTTGGCCAGAGCTGTGAGCCTTTCGTCGCTCAAAAACTTTGAACAACCCCTGGTGCCGCAGACCTCTTCGTTTCATTTTGTATTTTTATTTTCTTTTACCACATTTTTCATGTTCTAATAATCTTGGTCACAAGGAAAGGTCCACATTACTTAACAAAGTGACAGGTTAAGAGCGATATGCATTCCAAAGGCAGCTGCACATTGCATTGCTTGACGCCTGCTATGAAACAAAACCGCACTGCGTGGTCAAAGATTAAGAGTTCCGTGGCAGGGTAAATGACAAGACCAGAAAAGTTTTGAAATGTCTGGAACCACACGTTTGCTTGTCCGTGGTGTTGCAGTCTTATGCAGTGCGTAGAGCTATGAGCATCGGACATATTCATCTTAGCGTATCTCGTACAGTCTTCGTCGTTTGGCAGGCGGCTCGATGGTGTCCTCGCAAGATTCGAGAAGGGCAGCGATAATCACATCCAACACCAGATCTATGTGGTCGTCCACCAGGGTGCACCATCCGTCCGTCTTCATCACTTCGCACAGGTTGGCACAAATAAAATTCAGGGAGTAATGACGCAGAATGGTAGCATTGAGTTTGTCGCCGACGATGAGACTGAACGCCGTACTCTCGAAGCTGAGTTTTTCAATGAGGGCGTCTTCGCACTCGTCTCGCAGAGTCAGCAAGCCGTACTTGTCAGCCGCCACCATGAGGGCGTGCGCCATGTTGTCGAGGTGCGGTGAACGTCCAGTGTAGATGAAGCGGAGCATTTCTCTAAACACTTCGTACTCGATGTCTGTCACGAAGACTTGCCCTTGCGGGTTCTCGAGCATGTCGTGCTGGAACATGGCTCGAAAACCTGCTGACCGGGACGCCAATATCGCCTTGTGCGCGCGATACCTGCCGTCGCCCACAGTTACAGTGACGTCGGCGCTGCTGCCACTGTCCAGGAGCCAGCCCAAGTCTTCCGAGAGACGGCAGTCTGTGACACTCAAAGTGGTCCTGTGTCGTTCAGTGTGCTCGTCGGAGTAGTCAACGAGAGTCAGATCGCAGCGTATTGTAAGCGAGTCTCCAGGCATAAGCTGCGCAGCTTCACTTTGCAGAGCGCTTCTGGTTATGGTGCCCAAATATCCGCTGGTCGCTATCCCGTCCGTGAACGTTAGTACAGTCGTGGTGCTCTTGAGAGCATCATTGTTCTTCACGTCGACGACACAGAACGTTGCTTCTGCAGTCACGTTTTGGCTATCCTCGTGGTGGAGAAAAAAAGACAAGAACTGGCACTCACGGTCATCGTCGTTGCTATCTTCTCCAGTGCGGAAGGCCAGGTAACAAGAACCGTGCGCCTGAAATTTGGAGCTAGCTATTTCTCGTCCGAGACGACCCCAGCCGAAGGAAAAATTCTCGATTAGCCATATAATGGAATCCTTCGCGATATTTCTCGTGGGGATGTAGTCGGCTTCAGGCAGTTTCATGGCGCACATCTCAGAAGGCTGCGCGTGTTAAAAGTCTACGCTCACTACGGAGCTTGGAGATAAGGAGCCTTAGGCCTTGCAGGATAAGGAGCTCTCAACCGTGTAGCAAGGACCGAGGCTTGGTGTCTCGGAGGTCCCAGTTGTTGTTGTTGTTGTTGTTAGCCTATCAAAAGATGGCACATACCCACACTGGGGGATCGGCCAAGAATCGGGTGGCTATTCACCTGAACGCAGTTAACAAAAAGGAAAAGCACGTGGGAGCATAACACCAGTACTGCGGTCGAAACCACCGGTGCTTTCGCCTCCCTTCTGCTTTTTCATCGCTTCTGAATCCCCAGGAGAAAATTTTCTTTTTTTTTTTTTGGGGGGGGGGGAATTAAACCTTCGCCCTAAACACTAGGCATTGTTCCAATCCTATTCATGTAACTGTGTTAATGAGCAGGCAACCCGAAAAAAACAAAACTGCTGGTAAGAAATTGCTCCTGAGAAGAAATTTTCTTGTTTTGCTCTTGGCATTCTAGAACCGCCCAAGATCTTCCACATGCGAAAACTGTATGGTCTTTAGCCTTTTTATGTTCGTTATAAAGGAAACTTCACCGAATGCCGCTTTGCGGAACAAGCATTACAAGCAGAGGAATCTGCCACAACCTTTATCGAGACTAATTTTACGGCGGTGTACCTTTTAATGCGAACCTTACTAGGCTAAATGCACAGAAGCAGTAATTACCGAAAAAAGTATGCACTATTGTGAAAAAAAAACACTTTCATTTGCTTTTACATACTACATTTGTCCGATTTTAACGAGCACCCGATTGTCATGTTGGCTGAGATGTAAAATGGAAAATCTGGGTGGAACCTTTAGGCTTCGTTTGCATCTGCGTCGGCGTTCGCTGTTCGTTCTCTCTCTTGGCGGTTCTTCTTTGCCAGCATCGACGAGCGCACACACGAAAGTAACAGACGAGTAACAACACGACTGCAAGACCAGTAGTAGGAGGCAAGCGGATAGCATTGGAGGGGCACTTAAGCTTCAGCTTAAGGGTATGATGCGATAGCTAATTGGTTAATGGCAATATATGCAGAAGCCCCGCCGCGGTGGCTCAGTGGTTAGGGTGCTCGACTACTGATCCGGAGTTCCCGGGTTCGACCCCGACCGCGGCGGCTGCGTTTTTATGGAGGAAAAACGCTAAGGCGCCCGTGTGCTGTGCGATGTCAGTGCACGTTAAAGATCCCCAGGTGGTCGAAATTATTCCGGAGCCCTCCACTACGGCACCTATTCTTCCTTTCTTCTTTCACTCCCTCCTTTATCCCTTACCTTACGGCGCGGTTCAGGTGTCCAAAGATATATGAGACAGATACTGCGCCATTTCCTTTCCCAAAAACCAATTATTATTATTTATTATTATATGCAGAATTGGACAATCCCTAATTTGCAATCACTGATACCCGGGAGTCGTCATACCACTTCTGGCGCAGTAGTGCAGCGGTTAAACGATGCGTCACTGCCCTGCGTTGGCAGGTGCTGCCACCGGTGGGACCTGTGCGATCCATGAAGCTCTTTCCAGCAACCTTTCGCGACCAATCATTAATTTGCCTAACTGCCCCTTACCGGCCGCGTTGGCTCTGTGGTTAGAGCGCTCGGCTACTGATCCGGAGATCCCGGGTTCGTATCCGACCGCGGCGGCTGCGTTTCGATGAAGGCGAAACGCTAAGGTGGCCGTGTGCTGTGCGTTGTCAGTGCAGGTTGAAGATTCGCAGGTGGTCGAAATTATTCCGGAGCTCTCCACTACGGCACCTCTTCCTTTTTTCACTCCCTCCTTTATGCCTTCCCTTACGGAGCGGTTCATGTGTCGGCCGATATGTGAGACACATACTGCTCCATTTCCTCTATAATAATAATAATAATAATAATAATAATAATAATAATAATAATAATAATAATAATAATAATAATAATAATAATAATAATAATTGGTTCTCGGGGAAAGTAAATGGCGCAGTATCTGTCTCATATATCGTTGTACACCTGAACCGTGCCATAAGGGAAGGGATAAAGGAGGGAGTGAAAGAAGAAAGGAAGAAAGAGGTGCCGTAGTGGAGGGCTCCGGAATAAATTCGACCACCTGGGGATCTTTACCTTGCACTGACATCGCACAGCAAACGGGGCCAGGAGCACCTTACCACTTGGGAGGCTTGGGAGACCCTACTGCGCTCCGAGGACCCGGCCAAGCAAGCCATCGCCACAGGCGGGGCTGCCAGCGTTATGAGCCTCCGGGACATGAACGTTTGAGTGCAGTGGGGCAGTGCGGGGGCCCAAGGACCTGCGCGTCCTAAACTCCCCTGTATGTAAGAAAGTTTCCACCACCATCACCACAGCACACGGGCGCATTTAACTAATCAAACTTGTCTTAGTGCGGTCGCTGCATCTAATCTGCATCGTAATTTCTTACTGCTTCGAACTGTGTCTACAGATAACCACCACTCCCTGTGATGTATCTATTAGGTATTCTTTATATTTATTTCGTTACCCCTTTTCTCCCTTGCATTAGTTATCCATTTCAGACGTTCTCCTTCCAGAGATAACCTACCAGGAGATAGGATGTTCTACGCTATCAATCGGCTTCTTTTATCTTTCCTACACGCAGCATATGCAGAACTGCAAGGAGGGTAGGTGATGCCGAGGTACTTCCAATAGCGCGAGTCGTAATGGTTGAAGGAACGTAGAAAGACTGCAGTCACGCTGTGCGTTCCCGAGACATGAGGTAGTGCATCTCAGCACGCGATTTAAAATCCCGTTGGCGCTCAAGGATTGTGGTGTGATGAACACTAAAATAGGAAGAAAATATACCGGTACTTTCTCGAATACCAGTTTTCTTGATACGTCCCTAAAAGATGTAAAAACAGAACTACGGCTAAAAAGGACATTTCAAACTCTCATCGTTATCAATCATTGGAGATAATTACGCCACCAAACAAACAACCTGAAAATAATGTCAATTTTTCGTAGACTCCTACTAATTTATTAGGAAAATCTTCCGAGCTATCAAAGTTACCAAACGCATTTTGAATAAGCTGGGAAAGTGTGCAGAAGTGACAGTTTTTCGTGAGTACATTCCAATGGAATGCTTTCCTAAATGGCCGTTAGGTTAATAGATCAAATCTCACATTGCATTTCGGGCACCCATTTCAAAATGTTCTGAGTGTCCAATCAGCACTTCAATAAATCCCAGCCGCGGTGGCTCAGTGGTTAGGGCGCTCGGCTATTGATCCGGAGTTCCCGGGTTCGAACCCCACCGCGGCGGCTTCGTTTTCGTTGATGCAAAACGTTAAGGCGCCCGTGCGCTGTGCGATATCAGTGCAGGTTAAAGATCCCCAGGTGGTCGAAATGATTCCGTAGCTCTCCACTACGGCACCTTTTTCTTCCTTTCTTCTTTTACTCCCTCCTTTATCCCTTCCCTTACGGCGCAGTTCAGGTGTCCAACGATATATGAGACAGATACTGCGCCATTTCCTTTCCCCAAAAACAAATTATTATAATTATGACTTCAATAATTTAGGGCCCTACTCTAGACGGCCATCACGTAAGACGTGGGATCGCTAATCGAAATAAAATCGCAGGACATTTGCAGCGCGAAGAAGCGATAAAAGCGTTGGTTCCTTCGTGAACTCGGCATGAACAGAGCAGAGGAAAGCAAAACATTAATGTGGATTAGCTCAGGTAATCCAGGATATACAAAGCGAAAAATGTCGCCGTTCACTGCGTTCGTTGACGTTGACGATGTTATAGACGGCGATGGCTTTGAGCAAAGGAAGGGCGCATAAATGGCTCCCTGGATATGCGGACGTCTCATTCGTGCTTTGATACATGTAGCGGTGGTGAGAGATATGTGGCCTGAATGCATTAGCGCTGACAGCGTTGTGGCTGACATGCGGCACTGCAGCAATCGCTAGGCCGCAGCATTCATTTGGTGATCAATCTCTTAAGTGCATGCCACCTCCCAGGGTGGCAGGGAGGGCGCGCTGCCTATCCAGTGTGCGGAACACAATCAAAGGAGGCTTTTGCAGCTGGACACCAACGCCACGTACATGAAAGCGAGATTGTCGTATCCACTGACCCACGGAGCCGGTTGTGCGCCTTTCCTTTCGTGAAAATGAACGGCCTTTGCAAAGTTGTCAACGCCAATGAACTCTATGAACGCCGTCGGCTCATTTGTTTTGTTTGCTTTTTGAGGAAAGGAATGAGGAGGAGGAATATATATTTTATTGAAATAGCAGACTGAGGTTCTTGCGGGTGAAGCCCCTATTCCAGGGCCCCACTGGCTCTAGCGGCTCGTTCGGCTCGGTGCAAGGTTGCCTGCTGGCATCCCAGGTCCTGCCGGGCGTGTCGCGCCTCCCACGACCTTTCAAGTTCGTTGCGTGTGAGTTTCCCTCTGCTGGTCTTTGTTTGCAATGCCAAGTGATGTGTTGGAGGGTTGGTGTGTCGCCGCACCAAGGACAGCTGTCATCGTATTGGGACAGGTGTATTTTGCTGAGTGTGTGTGTGTGTTGGGATATGTGTTGGTTTGTAGGCGTCTCCAGTTCCTGGATTGCCAGCGTGTGAGTTTAGGTTGGGGTGGCGCCATTGTCCGCCTTTCGCGTCTTTGGCTGTCGAGGATATCTTGCGGCAGAGTAGGTGTGAGGTATTCCTCCCCGGTCGATTTGTCCGCGGCTCGGAAAATTAGTCCTCGAGCCAGGCGGGCCGCCCGTTCGTTTCCCTGTACACCTTCGTGAGCGGGGCACCATGTGATGATGTGACCTTCTCGAAGGTTGGTTCCCAGTATGCCTAGGACACTGCGAGGGAAGACGCCCCTGAGAAACGGTCGGCAAGCTTCTTGTGAATCCGTGAGAACACGTGCAGATTGCCTCCTGCGCTCTGCCGCTTCTATGGCTAGTGTTATGGCTGCCGCTTCGGCCATGGCCGAGCTCTTGGTGCGGATCGTAGCAGACGTAATTGCTTGGTCTGAATTCGCATTTTGTACTGCATTGCGATTTAGAATAACCTATATTTGATTTGATTTGCGTCAATGCTCTATCTAAAGTGCAGCAGAGGTTTTCTAGAAAGGACATCGAAAGCAACTTCTCAGGCTGTTTTAATTGAAACGCTGTACTAATGGATGCTGATTTCATTTCCCTTTCATGATCTGTCCGGAGACTTTCTCACGCTATGTCGTACTGCAGGAATACCCCTCTTTGGCGTCGCCCACATTGGAAATAAGATGATCCCATTAGGCAGAGTTTCAACTTCAGCGCTGATGCACCTTCTTCGCCATCGGTCCACAAAACAGCACCGTAAGGTGTTTTTTTTTTTCGCACCCCAACTCCAACAGTAGACGCACACGTTAAGGAGAGCGGACAGCTAACTGCCAGAAGAGACTCACGAGGTGGGAAAAGGTGGAAACGACCATGATGACTGAAAATACACAAACACCTATGAGAACACCCAAGCTTCATGCCAGGAGCGAATCTCTAGGCGAGCAAAGATAGCAAAAAGTGACAAGAAAAAAACAACAACTTTCCAACCCCCGATGATGCCTCGCCGTTGGTGCCAGGGAATGGCGCAAGATCGGTTTGCACTCAATTTGTGCAGTCATCTTCCAGACTTAGAGTGCAAATTTTGTTGGTTCATTTTCTGCTTGTTATCCTCGCGAATGCCCTGGTATAAGTACTGTTATGCGCAGTCTGTTCATAAATGCTAGGAGGCGCCGTTTTTCCAACGCCGAGAGAAGTATACAATATTACAAATCCCTATCTGTCCAATGTCATTAATGCTATACTTTAAAAACAGCATACTATCGACAGCATGTTCACACATTATGAATAAACGACGTTTTTGTACACTTCCTCAGCATTTTCAGATTTTCATTAAAACCACCCATCAAACACAACTAGTGTTTTTGCTGCGTTGCATTACAGCAGGCCATAATGTTATTATTCCTACACTACTAAATAATCTTGCACACATGCGCAGTGCGATTGCTCGAGTGAAAACTTTCAGTTCAGAGAGTTTCCTTCTTGATTTTGGTCAAAATAATTGCCATATTGCCAATCTCTCCTGCGTGCGCCCGTTTTTACTCGTGTCCGCCCCCTTCCTCTGTGCAACCAGGGCTTCAGGGTTACATAAACCTAAAAAATTCTTTCAAGGAAACACCCCCTTTGATGACAGTGAAAACAAATGGACTGTTTGTGATTTGTGATAACACATGTTTACTACAATCCCCCCCTGAACCATAGCTTAATGTTTCCGTGTAAGAACTCCTCTTAGCGCCGCGTGAACCGAATATAGTAGTAGTGATTCAATGCAGACTTGTGCGGCAGTCTTGGTTCCTCATATTCCTGTGCTCTCTTTTCACGATGGGGAACTCCAGGTGCGCCCTTGTGGCAAGTACCTTAGCTCACCTGTACTACGTTATCTTGTTAGGCTTAACACCGTTGGAAGGCGGCAGGTACTCAGTCGTAAATATGGCCTCTTTGTTGAGTCCATGCAGGATTTCGGAACATCTAGCGGTATGCGGGTACTGAGTCCAAGATAGCATTTATGGTTGTGGCGCTCAAGACCCCTTCATCTCAAATCCTAATTGATGTTTTTCCTCCTGTATACGCAATTTCAGTTTTCCCGTTTTTTTAAGTCAGTTCACTCCGAAAGGGCTGTAAGTGCCCTATAATACAGAGTGAGATTTATGAGAGGTGTCTTCGACTGTACAGCTTTATTCCGACGCATTCACAGCCTTCTTTTATGTAGTTTGAGGTATAGAGAAAGAAAGCAGTTTCGAGCGCGTGTTGTTTAAGCAGCGCCGGGACTACCGCATTAGAAAAGTGTGTCCTTATCACAAGGGATCGCGCCTAGTAACCTCATTTACCAGTTTATAAGAGTGCTCAAAATTTCACATTATACCGCAGCCAATAGCTGTAATAATAATTGGCTTTTGGGGAAAGGAAATGGCGCAGTATCTGTATCATATATCGTTTCACTCCTGAACCGCGCCGTAAGGGAAGGGATAAAGGAGGGAGCGAAAGAAGAGGTGCCGTAGTGGAGGGCTCCGGAATAATTTCGACCACCTGGGGATCTTTAACGTGCACTGAAATCGCACAGCACACGGGCGTTTTAGCGTTTTGCCTCCATAAAACCGCAGCCTCCGCGGTCGGCTTCGAACCCGGGAACTCCGGATCAATAGCCGAGCGCCATAACCACTGAGTCACCGCGGCGCGTTACAGCTAATAGTTGAAAGAACCGACAAATTTAGGACCCTTATTTCTGTACGCAAAGTACGGATTTCCAGCGAATTGCAATTAGTATCACCTGACATGGTAATGACAAGACACGTCAAAGGTAGATCCAATCCCCAAGCAATGAAGTTTTGACTTCTTTGCTGTCATGCTGTGGTAGTTCAAATCTCCCGCTGCTCCGTGTCACTTACTCCCTGCTCGTCAGATGGCGCTGGTGATTCAGTTCTAGGGTGTCTCGGTAATTCTTCCGCTATACCCTAAAAATTCGTCGATTCTCGTGACTTCGTCTATGCGTTTGGAAGGCGAGGAGGGTTTATGAAGACGACTATTGCTAAAGCACAGCCCTACAGCCTGACAGTAACACGTGCTTTAATACACTGTTGTCAAGAAAGGCGGTTAAGCATGCCAGAACGTCGGCGTAGGAAATAACGTCTCAATCTGACTTTTTGTCAACTGTTTTCCGGAGAGTCTGTACGGCCCTCAAAGGGAAATCATCAAAAATGCTCCAAGCAAATGAAGGGCTAGATAAAACAAGATAACTCGTTCCTTCCTGATCACTTAATTGTTAAAGGTCGCTACACATTGGGGCACTTTTCAGATCTTGAACGCAGGGGTTTCGCATTAAAATATACTTCGTGAAAGCAAAGTGTTCATATATCCTCATGTGCTGTCCTTGGGGTGTTTCCTAATTTATCAAAGGATTCCTGGAAGGATAATCCGCGTGCGTTTTAATGTCAGGGCGAGGATGAGCCGGCCTCTAGTTGCATGGCAGTTCACATAAAAGAATGCATATTTAAATCATTTGTACGAACCTATCAGCGCTGAAAGAGGAAGGCCATGAGCGCTTTAAGATGGCGCAAACGCAACTTTCAAGGCTCGGATTTGTTTTTTTTTTTAGAACACTGCCATATTGGCTGTTCATCACACTTGCATAAATTTTTTAACTGTACCCAGCGCAGAGCGTTCACTGTCACATTGGCTCTTTATGAAAAATTTCATCGCCACAGCTTTTAGACTGGCCACAATCCTTACAAAGAAAAAGAACAAGTGACAAACCACGATATATTTTAGTTGTCTGCGATCCTCTCCGTGAAAGGGTAGTTTTATACAGAGAACAAGTACTCGAAAGGCTCTGGGCTGTGTGAACATTACATTCAGTTCATGGCACAAGCTGAAGGGAATAAGGTGGTCTAGGCGCTATCTTTACCGCAATGAAAGTTCACTCCGGCGACCAAGGTTGAGCTGCATTAGTGAAAGATTAAAATATTACTACAGCTGAGAAGAAAAGTCAGCATGAAAAAGTGAGTCACGCAGAATAAAAAGGGCTGTTCAGGCTGCCATTTAATAACCCAAAAAGACGGAAAGGACCGAAAACTTAAATGTGAGGGTTAAAACTGGTTGATCGCCTAAAAGCGGAGCCTGTTATATTAATCTATCTCTGGCTTAGCACTTTCATATTGAAAAACAGGGGAAATCAGTGTAGCAATCAAGGACATCCAAAATTATGAACAGATTTGAGCCTTGACATGTGACAAAATTCCGAGGTGAGTGCAAAGATAGTGGGGTGAGTATGGTGAAAGCTCAATGCCACACAGGTATTTTTAGCCATAGCGCACTGCCAGGAGTTTGTATGCAAACTGGAGACGTGCTATCCAGCAGGGAGGACTTCTTACCTTAAATCTGAATTTTAAAATTGCTAGCGCTGTAAGTCGGTAAGATGGACTCGAAACTGAAGCTGGAGCTTCGCACCTCAATTTATTAGACCATTTAGGCTGCTGCGGCAGTATCGTTGGCACCTCCGAATGTCCTCTAATGCTACGCACAAAGAAAAGCACCACATTAGCTTATTCTCTATAACTAAGAGAACAAACAAATTTTTAGTATATTTCTCGGTGACCTGATATCTGTTTCATTTGAGATGAAAAAAATCTTAAGTAGTTTGTAACTGGTGCCTGAGAGAAGTGATGTAAGGTTGAAATAGAAATGTCATCGCAAATTCTTTGTCCTAAACGATCGCAAAATCCTGCCAATTCTGGCTTTGAACTTAGAGAGCGCAATGCGGATAGTTCATCCCCGTACATATTTTACTCTCCTCCATTCCTGCTTCACTCTGCGATCGTTCATGCAGCCTTTCATTTCTTTATTTTGGTTCCTTGATTTTCACTGGACCATGCATCGTCGTGGGCAAAGGGATATGACCCTGAGTAAGGATTGAATGAATTGCAAAAAAAAAAACATGTATATCATCTTTGCGCATAATGCATCCTTTTTTTTTACAGATATTTTGAGGAGGCAGCAAGAGGGCGCCAATTGTAGGCACTAGCATTAAGAGGTAAAATTGGACGTTAAACTCTTGCCGTGGGCCTGCAAACATGATTTATATACACCCATCATGCAGAAGTCGCGAAAAAAGGGAACGTTCCGCTGCCATAAAGGAGCACGCAGACAGCGAAGGCTTTTATGCAAATGAGAATACTGCTGCACCGACGCCCATCGGATGAGTTTGCAGAGTTGAGCTCGGTTATTTTCTGAGAAGTTGCGTTCAAGAAGCGGTACTCCAAGAAAATAAGTGCGAGGTGTCAGTAAAGGGGGATAGAGGATATTATTAATTTTTTTACTTTGTCCCTGGTTACAGTGCCTCTTTTATTTCGTTTCAAGGTATCCTATTTGGGGGCTCGTCTACTTAAAAATAGGAAAGTTTTAACTCTGTATTATAGCACTGTGCATCCTTCTGGGTTGTCGCCCGTCATCTGGAGGCTGGGTCTACTTTGGGAACTAGTATATGGTAAGCACCGCTGTGAAGGGCAAGGATCAAGAAGGGGGACTGACTTAGCAGTATGCTCATGTGGGCGACTGTCTGCTTACTGCAGCAGGAATATATTGGCTTGAATATTCCGCTCCAGAATGGCTAAAAAGGCGAAGATAGAGGCGAAAAAAAAAATAGCGCTCTCCATCCTGCCGGTGACGATAGATGAGGGATACGTGAGAGAAGTTGCGAAATATTTTTTTGTCCGCCCTCGTTGTCGCTGCATACAATGCTTACGTCGCATAATTCTGATTGAATAATGCAACAACCGCTCCAAAACTCGGTGTGAAACCGTACTCTCTGCCAAATGCCACATCTGTGCAAACTTTGAGCATGAAAAAGACAGCGTTTTGGCGACACAATTATTCTTGGTATCTGTGTCAGCGCCGCGAGTCTACCCGTGGGAGTCTACCCGCACCGTAGACGTTTCGGAAGAAGGGTGCAGCCGTACAGGTGTCTGTTTCACGACGAGACTTTGCATAAATGAAAGAGAGAGGTAAGGGGAAGGTGAAATAATGGATCGGTAGCTGTTTGTGAACCTTGTAGCTGTTGCTTCCAAGACCACACCTTGGCAGCTTAAGTCCTTTTTATGCGTACGAAAGGTAGATAAACATTTTGTTTTATTTTGCTAAGTTGCACGCTGTGCTAAAAGTAGTAGTTCGCTAGAGTACCTTTACGATCAGTGTGCGCAAGTCTGCCTAATTTTCGGCAAATAAAGTTATGCTTTTCTAATGACATTGACAATAGCGTGTGGTAGACCCTCAGGCTTACTGTCAGGCTTACCTCAGCTGCCTTACACATAGTGTACTGGGCCACCCGCAGTCTTTCTGGTGAAGGAACTGAAGAGACGATGCTTTTGTTCAGAGTGACGTGATTGCGAAACATTTTTCGAGCTCCACGCTTTGCATGCCGAAGTTTCTTCTTGGCAGCTAGAGGCAGCGGCAGCTCGTACTACTGAACGCATTTTCATCGGTATTGTTGATGAGATGCAAGTGCGCTGTAACCTTCTTTCTAATTTGTTCACTGTGGAGTTCAGGGCAATTAAAATTCAGCATTCAGCGCTTTCATTTCAACAGCTTTCGCGCTACATCGCTTCCGAAGGTTCACGTAGGAAATTTTTGAGTTTGAAGGAGGCTGTGCGAAGTTTTCATCTAATTCATTAAAAATTTCGAGGTTATAAAGGCTTGTGGGGTGCATCCGCCAACTTCTTTTAAGTGTCTGTTGGGGTTTTGAAAACAAAAATGAGGATGATAGCATCTCATTTTGTTGAAGCTGCTCGCGGTTTGCCCCTCACATCAGTTCATTCATTAAGGTCAGGGTTTACTTGCCATTTATGAACCAAATCTTGCTGCGGAATTTATTCGCATTTGCTAATTCTCAATGAAGCATAGAAGGTGATTTAAATTTGTCCTGGCCCTCAAGGTAGGTGTCTTCAAAATGCTCGTACCTGGTTTCAATTAAAAAAACAACGCTGGTTGTGGTTCTAGCGGAAAAAGTTTTAGAAAATGCGATCAGGTCCAATGAGCCAAGCAATGCAGGGCAGTGCACAAAGAACAAGATGTTTAAGGCGCGCTTTTTTTTTTCGGGACCGTAGACGTTTAGCCGTAAAGCAGTACCCTGCAGATTAAGATGCACACCTCGGGACTTGTCTTGAGCCTTCTGTCGTTGCACCTTTTTTTTCTTTTTGGCGCCGGAGTTCTTTGAGGATGACTGTCCTCGGCAGACGATTAGGTGACAATTCAAACTCAACGTTGGTATGTTGCTGACAGCTACACTTGCTTTGTTGAGTCACATTGAGCACCGCAGGTCAATGTGCGGACTGTTTTTCTTTCATCCTCTCATAGCAATGGACCCCCGCGGTTCGCATTGTATGCTCTCAAGTCGACGCCGCATCTTCATCTCAGCATGTCTATTTGGGTGCAAGCTTTCTTTGGTTCTTCAATTCTTCCTCCGGTTTCTTGCTCAGACTGACACAAAAAACGTACACCCAGGATGATACAAATGATAAAGTGCTCTTTTTTTTTTCCGGCATGTTTTTTCATCGTTCCCAAGAAAAATTCGTCCCCTGCTACTCGCTTTGCTCCAGTAGTCATTACACTTCTGGCAGATGTCTTTTTACAAAGCGGATAGGACAGAAGGAGCTCATATTGTCTGCTAATCAGCGGCAGTAAAGAGGGGCAATAGAAGTGAAGCCGGCAGATAAACGACATGAGCGCTTCTCTTGAGGAAATTCTGCGTAGTATATTATGCTGTCAAAACCTGTTTGCTGTATAGCGATTTGTCAGATGTGATGACCTTGAGAAAAATTAGGCCATAAGCGCACGGCGTGAAGGGAAGTGCACAGATTCGGTTGAGCGGCGATGTGCTGGAAAAATGCACTCCTCCTTAATGTGATTCGTGGCATTCTAAAAGAAAATAAGACGGCACGGAAGACATAGTTTAAGTCGCCTGACGTGGTGCTAAACAAGCTTGGGTGTCACTCTGAAGTGTAGATTGGCGGACAGGTGAATTCATAGCACGATTCTGCAGTCAAACTTCTTGCATGACTTACGTAATCAAAATTAAAGACGCTTTATACATATGCTGGTAAATAAACTGGCACGCTCATTTTTAAACAGAACAAGCTTGTATAGTTACCTAAAAATATTGCGTGAGATAATTCCAAATACTGAACCGCGCTTCGTATTAGCTCGAGAGCTTCTGATGTCCTATACACGAGAAAACCAGGCGTCTGTGCATCTGTGTCCGAAAACAGCAAGTGGGCCCCCTGCCACGATGACCAGGTGGCAACCTGCCCACCTGGATGTGGACAGACTGTCCCCCCCCCCCCCCCCCCCTTTAATGGAAACGAGAATTAATAAATATATTTCAGTACCAGCTGCCACCTACCCACCGCTCAAATGCGCATGATGCCATTGGTTGCGAAAAGCTGCTTGTGCAAAAATGTGCCTCATCAGGGCTCAGCAAAAGAAATTTACGTCTCACAAGCCTCGCGGATCGCTGTATTTGAAATCTCCACCTGCGTGGATAGTCTGCGCGAGTGGAACTGAAATACCTAGATAGCCTCACGATCCTATAAATGAATAGATATTTGCGCCGGAGGAATATTTAAATATTAAGGGTAGGTTAAGCGGCCTCCAAGCTTTTTAAATTAACCGCTACTGGGCATAAGGTGTTATGAGATTGATATTACTGTATATTTGATTTATTGTGTGTGGCAGATAACATGAGTGAGTGAAAGATGACAGGCTTAAGTCCATACTAAAATCTTATTATGAATTAAAGCTGCATACATGCAATAGCAATCATGGCGAGTCAATTTAACCACATGGGACGCGAGTTATAAATTGTTTCAGAATGCTAAATATGGGAGAAAAAAGAACTAAGAGGCTCCTCTAATTGCAGGATAAGTATGTCCATGGGCGATATCAACGAGCAGAATATTGTTTTGCAGCAGAGAATCAAAAACAACTGCAAAATGAATAAATACACAGGAAGGCACACCCATTGACTTTGAAAGCGTCCTTACTAGACCGCGCCTCATGTTCCCCCTAAGGTGGGTTCATTTGCGGAAGTCAGGTCGCCGCACGTCGCCAAAAATATTGTTAAAATCGAACATAAATAGAAAAAATTTTAGCGTTTATATATGAGCGCTATAAGCCACTTCTCTTCCACAGTTCACGCCCGCGGCTTATCCCTTGACAATTCAGCACGGATGCATGTGTGAATCCATTATCCTTCTTTACAAGATGAACATGGAAGTTTACGTTGATGGCGCCATTTTATTCCGTCGTTCTGCCTCACTCACCGTGCTGACGTGCTGAATATTTTGCTGTTAGGGCTGTTTTCAAACTGCTTTAAATTTTTTTTGCTTTCACAGTCCAGTTATGAGGTACATTAGATTGCACATTACGTCAACTCTCAGGCAATCGGTTACTGCGACAATTACCTAAACATGTACTATACTAATGATACCGTTTTGCTTTTATGTGCATTTCTTTACTCACTAAAGCAACAGTGTATTTCCTAGAGTTATTGCTGTTTTACCTCAATTTCTGTACCCACTCCTGCAATGTTCCAATATCACGGTGATGGCAGTATTTGTAAGCAAATTTAAAAATAAGATGGCGATCTTCATATACAGCTTTTTAGCTTTGTTGTGTGAACTTTATTAAGCATGAAGCACGTTTCATGATCTGGCCCAGCTTGTGAAGGGATACTTTGGTAATTTCATAACATTCACACGCCACACTGCTGAGAACACTAATTAATTTCCCCCCTTGTTACCTATATTCTACCTTCACATTACCTAGTCATTCAAGCATTTCTGTTAAAAACCAGTCAACCGGATTTCACTTCACTGAATATAGATGACTGCAACTTGAGGAAACCTTGAGAAAAAATTTAACTTTTTCGGCCAACGTTGGCTGGGCTTCTAATTTTTGTAGGCAGCAAATCCCACCTACATATGCAGGTAGCTGTAGACCCCTCAATCGCCTCGTGCAGTTAAATCTTTCGTAGGATACCAGAAAAGAGCGTCCCACTTCCTTTGTGCGCCGGAAGACCTAATACGGTGCTCAAATGCACCATATTTTTGCATGCTGAATAGTACCGAATTATGAAAGAAAACAATCAGCGTCTTCTTGCTAGCAGGCCTCCTTAGTATGTTGTGCCTTTTTCACGAGCGCTGCTGTGCGGTTCGACGAGGTTAAGTTTGGTCGGAAAAAGATGAAAAATTCTTGAGCTTTAGAGCCTATTCGGTTAGTTAACGGTCCCAAAATACCGTATGACGCAATTTTCATTTGTAATGTGAGTTGTATAAGATGTCCATAATTCAGGTACAGATACGCTTTGTATTAGAGGTATTTTTACGAAGTCACTAGCAACCCTGTGTACACATTATTTCTGCAAGAACAGTCACTGAAACTGCTTTAAAGTCATGTAATTTCGTTCCTAGCTTCATTGTGAGTACAATTTTATCATTCTATGCATATGAGGTATGCTCACATCTTTTGCGCTATAGCGGGTAAAATCGAAGTGGCTAGGTCGGCGCTTCCAGATATCGGTAAATACCAGTGCATGACGGACAAGTACAAAACACTGAAGATGCCAACCAGGCGCAGTGCAGATGGTAGCAACCGACATTTGCAGACGTATCAAAAGATCGGAACTGTGTTTTTTGGGCACGAGGTTTAAGAGTAAACTCTCAACCTTAATGGCTGACCATGACAGAACCGAACGAAAGGGATCTGAAGCCAGCAAACATCTGAGCTTCTGCCCTTGGTTGTTGGCGTGTTCGACTAAATTTGCTGTCTACTCGAGCTGCTTCATAATGAAGGTATTCGGGCGGCTGAGTTTAGGTGCAAAACCACAGGGAGAAGTGCGGCATTCGTAAATCACAAGAAAAAAAAATAAAGCTGCAAAAATCGCCGAAAGAATGAGTCCTGCTTTAAGGAAAGGGCCGCCTTAGAAGCAAATGCAACCAATGAGAGGAATCACCCCGCCTTACTGTTTATAATGCGGAAGGCTCACAACGTCTTCGTAGCATACTGCGCGTACCTGAGCTCTAAAAAAAGGCTGAAAATAAGCTGAGCACCAGCTTCTCTTCCGCCAACTATTAGTAAACCCAATCCTTCAAAATCGTCAGAGGCATTTATATATAATATATATTCATTCATTTCAGCATCAGACGAAACAACGAGCCTGATGCAGGGACCGAAGGTAAATGCTAGTGGTGCCTGACGAGGCCTCCGACCCTAAACAGTCCACAGCGGTACAGATGCAATACAAGTGATAGAACAAAAGAATAAAGTGGGCCTCCTGATTTACAAAAGATAAAAACGCAACATTTGACAATTGTACATAAACGTATTTCATAGACTTTTGCACACAAAAACAAGAGCGGGCTCACATTGGAGGTCAGGAGATCGGACTTCTTCGAGTACTGTGGCATTCCCGGAAATAGAGGAGTTTTATCTCCGCTGTCTATCTTGGCTGAAGGTTAAATAACTAGTCCAGTAAAGAACCTATCCAATAGGCTAAACACGTAGCTATTCACTCTTTGTTTTCTTCTCTGCACACACACCAACTAATATTTCATCCGTAGTGCGGGCGGTGATACCCCGAATACTAGTTATGTACTCGTACAATGTGTTTTTCTCCTCCGACGCCCAAATCCTGGCTTCTTGTCCTGTGCTGAGAAAAATACCGCGCATTATCGCTGTTGCTTCTGTGCTTCTTTTACCTCTAGCATGGAGCGGATATTAAGGGCTTTGCGTTGGCGCCAACACTTGCCTTACTCGCTTATGGCTGGCGTGATGATGGAGACACCGTCATTTCCTCCTGTGCAGGAACTGGGAATTGCTTTCCCCTCCCATACATTGTTGCCTTTGTAACGACAGTGTAATTCACGTTTCATGAAGAGATGCTGACGGTCTAGTCGTGCTGAGCAGTGTTACAGTGATCATATCCGAGGCATGCTTGCCATTCCGAAGCAAGGAGAGCTGAGCTCTGAGGCACAAAACAAGAACGACAGAATCACCCACTCGCTCAGGCAGGAAGAACATATTCGGCAATTCGGCACAGTGCAAATGGTGCCCCCCCCGTTTGACCTGAATTCCTCCTCCGGTCGAGAAGCTGGGGAATATGGGCGCTCGCTTCTGTACAGCATCAGGTCATAATTGGAAGCAACGGTCAGAGCGAAGCGCTTTTGCACAGTGGAGCACAATGTCTAGGTGTACCGGGTGTCACAGGGAAGACTGAAGTATTATGAAAGAGGACTTTTGAGGCAAAAATAACGCTTTCGCGGCGTGGAATAGCCAGCGTTGCCGCTCACCAGAAAACCGCTGAATGATCTTAACTAGTCAGCTAGTTAACTAATTTGAAATAATCGACTTTTTAACTATTACAGTTAGGCGCCTGTTTGCAATTAGACATCTGTAGCCGGTCGTTAGTAGTCGCCATACCGGTGTTTATAATTTCGAAAATGCGATTACCCTTTGCGCTGTGGCTCGACAAAATTTGGCTTTCTCGACTAGTTACGTGTACTGCAGGGTTTGCTTTGCCTGCATGCTTTCCAAAGCGCATGTATTTTCACAGGATGCAGCCAGATTATGTAGAGCCACTCTAAAAAGGGTGGTGGTAGTGGTTTTTTTATTAAAATAATAGTAAAAAGAAAGGAAAAGATTTTTGCTAGCCCCGGCATCTGCCATCGATACTGAAGCACCTGAGCTGGGGCAGCGGAAATAAAGGATAGCAGGCAGAATGGAGAAATGAAATGAAAGAGGTGAGGGGACAAGAAAACAGGATAGGGAGAGAAGTAATATATCCATGTTGATGTTAAATTGCGCGTTTCGCGAGTCACGTAGAAACTAGAAGGAATAATGAAAACTGTGCTTTGAAGAAGAACTGGTAATTATTACAAATACGCTAATAATCTAGAGAGCACCACACACGCTACCTGTTTACTGCCATCAGCAAAAATTGTACCTTGCTCGGGAGCGTAGTCTCGTCTTTCAGCAGCAGTTCAAAGGCGCCAATAATGATTTGAAAAAAAGAAAATAGAAGAGGACATTGGTTTCCTTGGATTGCTTGGGAAAAGCGACAGTACTGCGTCACATTCTAAGGGCAGCTTTCGTTGTCTCCATTCGGCTACGGCTGAATTCAGACCATAATCATTATTAAGAAATAATTCTATCACAAAAGTTTGAATTGCTACATTGAAACTAATATTCTCAGAATAAAGGTGGGTCGAGTCCAGTTTCAGATTTAAAACAGTCAAACCCAAAATTTACAAGTTGATATTTTCATAGTTATTGGCATAATTATTCAGTATATGCCGGTGTATAGTTGCTCCAGATTACATGTAAAAAAGACAAAAGCAGGTTTGCACTGCTGTTCATGCGGTTTGAAACAATCGCGTTTTTCTGAGCTATCTTTATTTATATTTCGATGATTAAAAAAAATGTCCAGCTGTCGCGCATCATAAACAATCTCCTTAGGAAGAATAAATTTAAACAGCCGCCGCGCTGGCTCAGTGGTTGTAGCACTCGGTTGATGACCGCGAAAGACGCGGGTTCGCTGTCGGAGGCGGCGGTGCAATTTCGATGGAGCCGAAATTCTAGAGGCCCGTGTACCGTACGATGTCAGTGCACGTTAAAGAACCCCAGGTGGTCAAACTTCCCGGAGCCCTTCACTACAACGTCCCTCATAGCCTGAGTCACTTTGGGACGTTACACACCCATAAACCAACACATTTTAAAAACCTTATTACAAACAATCCGTTCTGTCGCGTTTCGGCCGCCACGGCTACAAATGCGCTGCCGTGTTAACAAAACGTTTTCATAACATTTTTCGCACCCTTATTACTGATGCGGTGTATATTATGAAATTTTGTGGTGCAACGGCCAAAAACATCGAGATATCCTTTGCCTGTCTTTTTATATACTGTAGACCAAAGAATGTTCTCTCATGGCGTGATTTTCTCTGCCTCTTGCTGTAACAAAAAAAAAAATCAGCCTCTAGAAACGGCTTAGAAGAGTTTCTGGTTGTGCAACATGGCGTGCAAGAGGCACCAACGTGTAGTCCACTCTGCTCAGAGCTGGATGAAAGCTTTCCTTCACGCTTGCACGGCGATGTGTTCAGCCCGCCTTTGTTCTTTCAATTATAGCGGAGATGGGCCATTTGTCCGGCCCTCTATAAACGCGACGGCATTCGAGTTTTGTACGCGACGTGTATTTCTGAAACGTTGGACAGAAATGGGTTCAGGCGGCGATAACAGCTTTCAGGCCATTGCCCTTCTAGTGGTATTGCTGGCCCTCTTCAAGGCTTTATGCTTAGCTATCTAATGTCGCCCATGGTACGCTACCACTTTACTAATTTTACTACAAATATAGCAAGAAAGGGATGACATTTGTTTAAGCCTTGAAATACTTGTGCGTTAGCCTCATCTTCGTCCGGGGCTTAACTGCTTGGAAAAGCTGCCGAAGTCAGCGCGCAGCACTGAAAAATTGCTGTATGCAGAGGAAGAGCGCAGATACATCACAAAATCTTCCAAAAATTACAATAATCTAGTAATTGGCAAAACCAAACGTGGTTCAACTTGTGTTGAAAATTCTGTTGTATGGTGTTTCACTCGCATTCCCAAGTTTCTGCTTTCTGTCTTTGACCTTCGCTCTGCGCAAACATGGCAACTATAAACGTTGTTCTGAGAAAACGTACGTTGCATGAGTTTTCACAATATGCCGTTCATGACTGTTCTAGAAACGGGTTTTATATTAAGCCTACTTTTGAAGAACGCAACCCCAATCCAGAACATGGCAAAACAGTCTGCGCTGCGTCGTTAAAGCCCGGTAGCTCTTCATACACGGCATCACTGCAAGGAAAAGTTTTTTATTGAATAAGTTCCGGTGATTTAATAGCCGGTTACCAAAATGAAGAGACGAGGAGGATGTGGCAGAGCAACGCTTAGAGCGAATGAGTGCACGGCGAGAGAAAATTAATCACTTCAACATTGAATGAGGTGGAAGAGTTAAAATTTCTCTGAAATTTCACTTTGAACCCGACCGCGGCGGCTGCGTTTTTATGGAGGAAAAACGCTAAGGCGCCCGTGTGCTGTGCGATGTCAGTGCACGTTAAAGATCCCCAGGTGGTCAAAATCATTCCGGAGCCCCCCACTACGGCACCTCTCTCTTCATTTCTTCTTTCACTCCCTCCTTTATCCCTTCCCTTACGGCGCGGTTCAGCTGTCCAACGATATATGAGACAGATACTGCGCTATTTCCTTTACCCAAAAAACCAATTATTATTATTATTATTATCTTCATGACTACACGCACACGACTGTAGCTTAGCAAGGCAACTGAGAGAGTTCTGCATTTTCAGATTTCTCGAAGATTGCATGAGGTTCTGGGATACGAATACGAAGACAAAAATTTTTCTGTAAAGGACTGAATAGAGCAGTCTTTCTGCAAATAGAGAGTAAGCGCTCGAGGTATGTATCAAAATTCGGAACCCATCTTCCACCTTGATTGCTTCGTTTTAAAATGCAAAATGGCTCCTTCCCGACGTTACCTTGCTCAGCGGAATGCTACGCATCCAAGTTACCCCGAATTTTAAATGAGGCCATCGCAGCTACACGTGGCAGCTTAGCCAGTGTGGTAATATAGAGATGACAGATAAGAACCCAACGAAGCCACGCCTGTGCCTATTGCTTTTGTGAAAACCTAATGCCCCGACAGAAAACAGGACGGCTTTCAATAGAAGATATTTACTGTGTCGAAGGAAAAAACACATAACAAGAAACCTCCGGGCTTCTCCAGATTTCATTCCCGACGTGACGTGACTGGAATTTCACTTCTTTTCGCTGTGGCTTCGAGAGAAAAGAATTCCTGACACGTAAATCAGCCGGGACTAGATAGTAGCCTTTGTCAGGACCCACCACCGCAACCGAATGAGGTGCCAGAAATAAAGAGTTAAAAGACGTCTGAACTAATGGATTCTCCTTTGAGGCGAATGGCGCAGTGTGGTGGCAACTTTAATAGGTTCGAGATTCATTAATTTGCTTCCTGTTTCCCCCTAGATGTCTTCCTGTTTTACTCCTGACTACATGACAAAGAAGGAACTTCCGTCTTACCACGTGCAAGCGGGAAGCGTAGTGTTTGAAATGATTTATCAGGCGAGCCTCGTTTTTTGAGTTTGTAATCTACTCTAAAATATAATGCTGACAAGAGTATGCCAACTTAGTTATTATAGGGGTTGTTTTTCGTAATTATGGTGCATGCTGAGAATTGCTCTACCTAACCACTAAGAATAAAAATTTATTCCTAGCGTTGTTTAAGTATACTGTATTTGTGGTTTTCGCATAGCGATACAAAAAGTGCGAAATTTTCCGGGCCTGTAACCCTACTTTGTTTCCAATTTAAGACTACTGCTCGTTTTCAAAAAAAGGTGCAGAATGGCTTTATTCCGTAGATTTTCAATATAACCTTCTCTTCCTTCACGCTGGGTGAACACCCCGCGTAATTACTTTATATTAATCAAGGTTATTCTTTCTCTCTCTCTGTCTCTTCATGACACCTTCAATAAGTTTTATTTTGTGAATCTTTCAACGCTATAGCGTTACGGCTCCCGTTGTACAGAAAAATCGGCCGCCACTGTATGTGACGTCGTCAAAGTTGTGAGCGAAAAATAGACGGAGAAGCAACCTAGGTCACGTGATACTGTGACGTCATTACAACCTGCCAACCGGATTGTGAACGAACTGACCACCGTGGCAGGTGGAAGTGAAATTAATGACTCGTCGTGAGAAGTTGCGCAGGAGGAGGGTAAGCCCCACTGATAGCAGCACCTGCCATCGCAGGGCTATTGCTTAACCAGTGCACCATTGCGTCAGGAGTGGTGTGAGGACCCCCAGGGATCTGTGAATGTCAAGCCGAGAATAGCCAATTCCGCATATATGGGCGTTAAGCTATCAAAGCTATCGTGTCGAACCATTAAAGCGAACCCCAATTGTCCCCTAAAAAAATTTACAAAGGCAGGCTGGAGCAAAATATGAAAGCCTCTAAAACTCGTCAGAGTAGTGAAGCATTTTTTCGTAAAGCAGTCTTCGAATAGTAAGCCCTATTTTCAAGGCTGTTAGCTAAGAGGGGTATTGCAGGTAACAGCTCTGTATAAAACAAACTGGTCTTTCACGAACAGCTGCCACTCAGAAACCGCTGCAGTCAGCCTTTGACTTGTGAAGGCCAATGATAGGTTCATCAAAGTTGCGGCGTTCTATTTACATGAATTGTGCAGTTCTTGAATTATTAAGACCACTTCCATCCATCGGCATAAGCGAGACGATGGGGAAGGCAGTTATTGAAGATTTCATTCATTCCAACTGACTAGTTGTTTCTCCTGATCTGTCCTGTTTCTGCGGCTTTCTCGACTCTCTTTAGAGCAAAACGCTCAGTTTTAGCCCTTTAGTAGGCTCTAAATCGTCCTCATCATTATTTCTTTCTACAGTTTTAGACTGAACACCAGGCTTCAACGGCGCGTAGATTTTTAATTCATTTCTAAAAGACAGGCACGGAATGAAGCTTTCCTTCATGCCTGTCAATAAAACGCACTTGCTGTATGCTCTTGCGCATGGCAGATATTCACTTTGCAAATGTATTTCAGCCATTGTCCCGGCTGTAACAGTGGATTCATTTCAAAAGTGCAACTCTAAAAAAAGCTGTGGAAAATAATAACGAGACACGAGCACTTCCCCGTTTGTTAACACGAATTATCCTTTCATTCTGGTATGACTGAGAGATTTTGGGCAACATTGGCTATTAAGTATTGCCTGATTTCTATAAAATATTTTGTAGTTCTCCATTGAGCGAGGGACTGACCATGAATGTTTCAGGACAATTGAATTCATGAAATCTGTCTCAATTCTCAAAACCAGCGTCTTCCGCCGCCTTCCAGCACGTAACTAGTGCGTTTTTCGCGTTGGGTTTAAAGGGGGACACTGGCGGCCGCCGAGGAACACTGTTATCACATGTGCGAGATGGAAAACACTGAATCTTACCACGCTGGTATCACTTGTGCCACTTTAACAAAGGCTGTATGCGCGAGCACCACGCTAGTCCAAGAGTGATTTTGTTAACAGACGCCAGTAGTCCGCAAACTAGGAGCGGGGATGTCGACCAAATATATAGTATTCTAGACGGAAGTGCCGTTTTCTTTGGAATAATTTTGCACCTGAATAGACACTGCGTTGAGATTGGCAGGTCGATAGTTTTTAAGGCAGCGCGATCTACATAGCGGCGATCCTGATATCAGAGATTGAATAATAGCTTTCAAGAAAAACGTGAAGGCAATAACGAAGGCTGTCGTCGGAAACTTGAAAAATACCCTTCACGAGACTGAAACACAGTGGTTGCTGGAGAAATCTACAGTGATCTATTTATCGCTGCCTTCATCTACGGTAAACGATGGCCCTACCACCACCTCACAGGTATCTCAAAAAAGAACTAGACACCGCTTGGAGGGGGCACATACAAAAAACTTATAGCGATGAATTCGATTGATACGGAGCAAATGCAAGGGCTTGGTTTTTCACTTGGCACTCAATTTTAATTCTGCTTCTATTCCAATTGTGAGCTGATTACGTTCACTCTTCAGTATTCACTTCGTTCAGTCGCCAATTTCCTCCACTCCACTCCAGATTTCATTCACTCTCCAATTTAGACTGCGCAATTAGGCAATACATCTCCAACATTCTTGATAGCTACGTTACATTCCTTACTCTGCATCCGTATCGTTTGTAAGCATCTGCGTTAGTTCAGGCAATAATATTTATAATAATAAGTTTTTGGGAAAACGAAATGGCGCAGTATCTGTCTCATATGTCGGCGGATACCTGAACCGCGCCGTAAGGGAAGGGATAAAGGAGGGAATGAAAGAAGAAAGCAAGAGAGAGGTGCCGTAGTGGAGGGCTCCGGAATAATTTCGATCACCTGGGGATCTTTAACGAGCACTGACATCACACAGCACTCGGGCGCATAAGCGTTTTGCCTCCTTAAAACCGCAGCTGCCGCGGCAGACTTCGAACCAGGGAACTCCAGATCATTAGCTGAGCGCTCTAACCACTGGGCCACCGCGGCGGGTTATTTTAGTTTTTGCGGAAATCTTCACTACCCTGAGCAAAGTTCCAAAAAGGGGATTTTGTTGGATGGCGATCAAAATGTTTACTTCCGTTACCTTTGGCTCATTTGTTAGAAAGGTCTCAGTTTTTCTTGCTCGCTTAGCAAAAATGAAATATTTTGGCAACCACTGCATAAAGGAAATGACAATAAAGCTCTAGGTAACAAAAAGAAAAGAATATCAATAAAACACTCTCGCGGCAGAAGAACAGACATTATTTTGTGCCTGATGGCAGACATGGTGTCGACTGAGTATATACGTATGGTTCATTTTTTTTTCCTTGTGAGCGTTTTGAATCCCGTCTCCATACACGCATTGTCTTTGTGTTCACAGCGCAGTAGAAAATACATCGTTAGCATGTTTCTTTTGATTGATCTTTCTATCTCCACAGTATGAAAGGAGAACAGGCGCTTGCATGGGCATAGCGTTTAGCATTACTCAAGCAAATGAGTTTGGCAAGCTCCTTCAGTCTGTTGACGTGAGCACCGGATTCCATGCCGAAGCCTTAAATATATGTACAGTGAGCGTTAGCTTCAACCTCTGCACATGGAAACTGGTGTCCGTATATTTCACACTCTCACTAAAATACAATCAGTATGTGAGAATACGACCCGCCGCGGTGGCTCATTAGTAAGAGCGCTCGGCTACTGATCCGGAGTTCCCGGGTTCGAACCTGACCGCGGCGGCTGCGTTTTTATGGAGGCAAAACGCTAAGGCGCCCGTGTGCTGTGCGATGCCAGTGCACGTTAAAGATCCCCAGGAGGTCTAAATTATTCCAGAGCCCTCCACTATGTCACCGCTTTCTCCTTTTCGTATTTCAATCCCTCCTTTATCCTTTCCATTACCGCGCGGTTCTGGTTTCCGCCGATATATGAGACAGATACTGCGCCATTTCCTTTCCCCCAAAACCAATTATTATTATTATTAGGTGAGAATACGAAAGTGCAGTGGACAAGGATATGGCAGTGTTGGCATTGAAAACAAATCGAAGTTTATAAGTTAAGTTTCCTTTCTCTCATTCCTGTTTTGTTGCGTGCTTTGTAGCTATTTTAAGCCCGCAGAAAATAAAAGACAGTTTGTATGTCATACGTGGCATTATAAAACAGATATTCTGCCAAACTCTTTGGTGCGCATTTTTTAAAAGCAGTCGAAGAAAAGCTCTAGAGGAAACTTGACAAACTTAATTATTTCAATCTTGAAAAGCCACTGTTGTTTCCTCCGAACTTGACTCTTTTTTGTGCTATTGGTTATGGAGCACTTAGCCATAGCCCTGGAGAGGTCATCACCATGTGTGAATGAGTGTTTCCCTCTCTGCCGGAGCCGTACAAGTGCACCGTCTAAGCAGGCCTCTCGGGTTGAGAATAGCATTGCGCCTATTTCCGAAGCACGTTTTATCGACTGATCTGTGGCAGAAAACTGAGAGGCTTCCCTCTTTCGAGTGTGGCAAGTAGGGCCTGCCTTGCACTACGTTTTGTCTTTCTTGCCACCCCTGGTCCAGCCACCACGCCTTCCGAGAAGTTCAGTAGAGGTAGACCTCTTTGGCTGTTTGGTTGTTGTGGGGCCTCTCGTTCGGAGGGTACACTTCAAGATCCGGTCTAGTACGTGACCGCGTCTTTGTCGACTGCCTTCTTTTATCATTCGTGAACCTCTGGACTACCACCGCGAATTCGTGCTATTCTGCACGTTCTTGTCGAAGCTCGACCCTTCTTTTCTCCTTTGCAAATCCTTCCTATTGTAGCTTCGACTCGCTTTTGCTTTGAGCAAGCGTGAAGCACGAGACAGTCTTCTCATTAAAGAGCGTCAAGCACGAGACAGTCTCATTAAAGAGCAGTTTTGGTTCACTTGTAGCTGCGAACTTGCCCCCTGCGAATGGCACTTGGGCACTCATGTACTTCTCTAAAGCGATAGCTAGTCATGCTAAAAACAAACGTCGACTGAGAAAGAGAAATCGAGAGTGACAGTGAAGGACATGGGTTGTTCCCCCCATCTTTCCGCTTTCCGCCATTGAGTGCGTAATTTTACTGCTAAGTTCGGCTTTCGCTTACTTCAATTGCTCTCTTGCGAGAACAGCCAGCTGTTCGATGACTCGATCGTGAGTGCAGGAAACCGGAGTGCACGCGAATGGTGTCAGTATGCTAGGGACTTACTGCGTAGTATTTTTCCTTGACTCCGGAAATGACCTAAACTCCTCAACCTGAAAAAAAGCAGTGTTTATCGAAGAACATGAAAATTTTGTCCACAAGTCTGCATGTATTTTCCAAGAGCAAGCAGTTAGGAAGTTTAGCTGCTTAAGCAGCTGTGAAAGCTCCTGGAATAACAAGACGAAAAACAGCAGGCACTCATGTTCTAACAACTTCACCAGAGCCCGCCGCATGTCTAAAAACATGTGAGGGCGCTTTCCTGTCTTCTTTGAGTCGATTCTTGGCGCATTTTTCTCGAGCTGGGGGAGGGGGATGTTTCTTGCGCACAACTCCATAAAAAATTTTCGGCAGCGCGGGCCTAGCTAATTTCTTCGCGAGTTCATCCTAAGCCCCTTTGTTAAATATGTTTGGAATTTAAGTCTTCTTTTCGTTTATGTAGCCTTAAATAGGTGGCAATATCACTGCCTGTTGCGATTAGGCGCGTATGCAACAAAAACCATTTTTAAATTAAAACGCAAGTATTCTTCGATAAAGGAAAAGAAAAACGGCGCTCATTTTGCAAATGTTTGAAGCAAGACAATTATTTACGCATGCGATTAAACTCGCTGGTGATCACTCATGGCCGCTTAGGTACTTCTACAGCTAAGTTCTCAAAGGAAAAAGGCCGCTAATGCTTACCTAACACAATTAGAAACTCTGTTGACATTTCTTGAAATTACGTTTTCGAGTATGAGTTCAATTTTTTGAGAAAAAAATGATAATTTGTGTGATCTGTTGTTGGACAAACTCGATAATGTTTGCTTCAGATGTCCCTTCAGGTCGTTCTTTAGGAATTACTTCATTGACCGAGCGCAGTGTCTACAAATAGGTGGATCATATACCTCAATGCTAAAGCTTTCAACAAGTGTTCCATAGTGCTGATTTTAGGACCCTTCTTATTTAACATGTATAGCAATAATATGACGTGTCGTCCATTGCACGCCTTCCGGTGTGAGTGGGCTTGCCATAAACAGTGGTTTCTAGAGAGTGTACTGTTCTCTACGAGGGGACATCGCGAAAAACAATGAGGCCGTCCACTTCATTTACGGTGAACTGGATGTTTTGCTGGAACCTGTTGAAGATGTGAAAGACCGCGTGGAAGAACCTTCATCTTTACACTCGACCCCGCACAGGCGACTGCCTGATAGGCAGAAACAGCTGTGGGTGAGAAACACTAACTTCTTTCAACGAACACACTAGAACACTCCTCTGCTGGATGGAGTGATTTTTTCATTGGCACACATAAAGAAATGACTGCACACTAAACCTATGCTTTGATTTTTCGTAATTTATATATTGTGTGATTTTCGTAACTGTGACATTATAAATTCGTTAATTTTGCTGCCGCTTGTAGCTGAGATAGGTCCTTAAACATGCAGCGCTATAAGGATCTGTAACCGTACAGAGTCGAATTGCAAGACATTCTCATCATAGAATCAGTGATTTCGATCATTTGAAGTAAAAGGCGCGAATAGAGTAGATTTCATAAGCAGCGGGAGAGAAATGCATTGATTGGAAAAAAAAACTAAAGGGAATGAAGTGAAAAGCTGTCTCTAATGTACGAAAAACTAATTTACAGCGAAGAAGCTGCTAATTCAGCTGTTATCGGGAATGTCACTACACTTTCCATCCCGCTACAGCGCATATCAACGTTTGGGAGCCTAACCCTTAATCCATTAGATATGCATTAACTTTAAGTAGCAGTTTAGCATAAATCGCACTTGCGGAGCACACACCGTTGCTGACGTGCGACGACTCACAAATATGACATGAGTCCTTTGGCATAGCTAACGAGCAAATCACGCAAGTAACCTTGACGAAGCCAGAGCAGACGACCTCATTTTCGCGACACATTAGGGCCTACTTGCCCAGCTGCGCCTGCAAATAATTGCACTGGATTAAAAGCAAGTGTCCGTGATGGCCAACAGTATCGTAATGTAGTGTGCTCTAATATGAGATGAGCACTAATGGTTGGCTTCGCCAGACCTTGCAAGGGCTGACTACAGAGAAGACTGGAGGGCAGCGTCAGCTAGGTGCACTTCTGCGCACGCGGTGCAATGTTTCACCGCCGCCTGCCTTATTTCGATAATGTGCGATACCGCATTGCTTCAACATCATCATCAGCCTGACAACGGAAACTCATGGAGTAAAGCCCCTCCCATGCCTCTTCCACTAACCCTGACTTGGGCAAGCAGCGGTCAACTAATCCCTGAAAACTTTCTGATCTTCTCTGTCCACCTAACGTTGTGCCCTCCCCCCCTTCCCTACGCTCACCTTTTCTTGGAATCTAGTCCGTTAACCTTGACAGTCATTGGTTATCGTGCCTTCGCATGACATGGCCTACCTATCCCCATTTCTTCTTAAATACTACTAGGATATCATTAACTCGGGTTTTTACCCTCATCGACTGTGCACTTTTCTTGTCTCTTAACGTTGCAGCTGCCATTTTCGTTTCTATCACCCACTGCGCCGTGTTCAATCTCGGTTGTACGAATTTTGTTTCCTTTTTTGTTTGATGCTTCCTACTTTTTCTCTTTTTTCCTGAAAGTATTTTTCGCATGTCATGTATTTCCATACAACTAATAATATCCAAATATTTGCCATGAATTTTAGCCAGTGAAATCTCCAGCATTTTGGTATTTTGACACATTTTTACTGCCCCCACTGCTGACCCAAAAGACGCGGTTTCGATCCAAGCCGCGCTGGTCACATTTCGATAAAAGACAAAAGGCTAAATGACCGTAAGCGGTGGGATGTCAGTGCACGTCTGAGAATCCCAGGGAGCCAATATAACTACGGCGTCCCTCGTCACCAAAGTCGTTTTGCGTCGTTAAACCCCCATAAATCATAAACCAAAACGTTAACTGTCTCACGTGTGTTGAATTTGATAGATAGCTGTTAACTGGTGGGAAGATGACAATCACTGTCAATTTTTATGGCCCAAGGGCATCTGCGGCTAAATATTGCCAGGGCACAAGGTATTTTCGATTGCTCAAGGACCCATTTGAGCCCGAATTTCATCCCGATTAAGCCGAACAAATGGCCAGGTGAAGCTTGTAACCATTCCATCACCAGTGGGTGCCCGCCGGCCCTGGGGACCGAACCCCACACCTCCCGCATGCGAGGTGGATGCTCAGACCCCCAAGCCACCGCGGCGGTCACTGGTGCGGAAATGAAAGAAAATCTATAGTGCTCTTGGACAGTGAAGACGGTTCATTTTTCTATGCTAAATTTAGGGACATTCTGACAACATCTATAAAACATCTATATATAATCATATATACGTAAACATATAAAACTATATATATATATATATATATATATATATATATATATATATATATATATATATATATATATATATATATATATATATATATAACGTCTTTAGTAGTCCTATCATCGGTTGCATAAAACACTTATCGAGTCTTTTTTGAACCAATGTGAACACAATGAGGAGACATTAAAAAATGAAAATTGGTTCTTAGGGAAAGGAAATGGCGCAGTAACTGTCTCACATCTCGGCGGACACCTCAACCGCGCAGTAAGGAACTGGGCATAAAGGAGGGACTGAAAGAAAGAAGGAAGAAGTGCAGTACTGGAGGTCTTCGGGATAATTTTGGGCACCTGGGGATCTTTAATGTGCACTGACATTGCAGAGCACACGGGCACCTAACGTGTGGAATAATAACGTATTATTAACTTATTGATAACGTATTATTAACGTGTGGAATGATAATAATAATAATAATTGGTTTTTTGGGCAAGGAAATGCCGCAGTATCTGCATCATATACCGGCTGACACCTGAACCGCGCCGTAAGGAAAGGGATAAAGGAGGGAGTGAAAGAAAAGAAGAAAAAGGGGCCGTAGTGGAGGGCTCCGGAATAATTTCGACCACCTGGGCGTCTTTAACGTGCACTGACATCGCACAGCACACGGGCGCCTGAGCGTCTTGACTCCATAAAAACGCAGTCGTCGCGGTCGATTTCGAACCCGGGCACTCCGGATCAGTAGCCGAGCGCCTTAACCACTGCGCCACCGCGGTGGGAATGATAACGTATTATGAATGATAATGAATTATTACTATTAATTATACCGGAGCCCTCCACTATGACACCTCTTTCTTCTTTTCTTTCACTCCCTCCTTTATCCCTTTCCTTACGGCGCGGCTCAGGTGTCCAACGATATATGAGACAGATACTATAATAATGATAATAATAATTGGTTTTTTGGGGAAAGGAAATGGCGCAGTATCTGTCTCATATATCGTTGGACACCTGAACCGCGCCGCTAGGGAAGGGATAAGGGAGGGAGTGAAAGACGAAAGGAAGAAGGAGGTGCCATAGTGGAGGGCTCCGGAATAATTTCGACCACCTGGGGATCTTTAACGTGCACTGACATCGCACAGCACACGGGCGCCTTACCGTTTTTCCTCCATAAAAACGCCGCCGCCGCGGTCGGGTTCGAACCCGGGAACTCTGCACCAATTCCTTTTCACAGAAAACAATTATAATTATTGATTTTCCGGTGCACTCCACCATGGCACCTCTTCTTTCCTTTCTTCTTTCACTCCCTCCTTTATCCCTTCTCTTACGGCGCGGTTCAGGTGTAAAACGATATATGAGACAGATACGGCGCCATTTCCTTTCCCCAAAGACCAATTATTTATTTATTCTCGAGAAAAGGAAGTGGAGCAATGTGTCACATCTCGGCTGACACCCAGATCGCACCGTAAAGAAATGGATGACATAGAGAGGGAAAGAACAAAGGAGGACGTAGGTGCTGAAGTGGAGGGCTCCGTAATAATTTCGACCATTTGGAGATCAACTCACTGACATCGCACAGCACACGGGCGGCTTTTGCGTTTCGCCTGTCTCGAAACGTGGCCACCGCGGCCGGGTTTTCATGTCGTTTTGAGCTCATTTCGCTTGGAACAAGGCCAGGTTTACCCTAACGGCTTCATTCATTGCCTACATTAAATAAATAATCTCCTCAATATATGAAACACTGCTTAGTTTTTTACATCAAATCTTTATATGGCTGGATTTCGTTAATTGATTTTGAGTACAACTTGTGTTGGCGCTTGTAAAATATTTAATTATCCCTTCCCTTACGGCGCGGTTCAGGTGTCCAACCATATATGAGACCGATACTGCGCCATTTCCTTTCCCCAAAAACCAATTATTATTAATTACTGAGTGAACTAAATCCTTTATTTTCTTCGTCTGGTTCAACTGCCTTACCAGCCTGAGTCTCCCACGTTTGTCGCCCGGAACGTGGAAGATTTTTGGATTGGAAAACGTTTATTATCGGCTTGAGTTATAAATGGGTTTGTTGATCTTGTTACGTGGCCGTCAGTGGAGACAGGCTGCGACCTCTTCGGTACTCGTTGCCACCTGTGTTTGGCTTTCCAGGTCGGAGATGAGCAACAAGGCCTCCCACAAGCCCGGGAGCGCGAGCCTCTTGAGCGATATTGGTGGGGGTCTCTCGGACAGTCCCAGAAGATGTGGTCTACGGTGCCCTTGCCGCCGCATTTGCTGCACTCTGGCTTAAATCTATCCGGGTACACATGGCTTAGGACAGCTGGATTAGGGAGAGTTTTTGTTTGAAGTGGTCTCCACAGTTCCTCCTGTTCCTAGTTTAGGCTTTTATGCGGATCAGGGAAGGATAGCCTTTCTAGCCTGTAATGCTGAGTAATATCATGGTAGGTATTAAGGCCATCTCTCGTCATTTCGACGTCCGAGTTAGCGTCCACAGCTCGGCCGATAGATCCTCGAGCTTTATCGTGGGCTCCCTCGTTCCCCGGGTTGGACGAGTGAGCCGGTACCCAAACCAATTCCACGTCTGTCCTGTCTTTCGAGTAATTCCTGAGAATTCCCAAGGAGATAGGAGATATTCTGCCCTTGGCGAAACTGCCAATGGCTGCTTTTGAATCGCTGACAATCACTTTTGCTCGCGGGTTTGTCAACGCCATGGCGATTGCCGCTTCTTCGGCTATTTCTGAAGAGTTGGTGCGTACTGTCGCGTTCGCTATGAGTTGGCCATCCTCGGTCACCGCGGCTATCGTGAATGCTTGCTCGGGTGTTGGGTAAGCTGCCGCGTCTACGTAGACTACGTCCTGCCGACCCTCAAGTTTCTTAGCTAGGGCTTTTGCTCTCGTCTTGCGTCTTCCTTCGTTGATGGATAAGGTGCATATTTTTCGGTAATGGTTTTACCGTGATTTTCCTTCGGAGATTGAACGGGATTTTTCGAGAATCCGCGTTGAGCGGTTCCGCGTTTATTCCGAGCCTTTCTAGGATTTCTCTACCCGCATTGGTTCTAGTGAGCCTGAGCTTTTGCATTCTACGATGGGCCTCAGTCAATTCGTCTAGCGTGTTGTGTAGGCCGAGTTGCAGTAACTTCTCAGTGGAGGTGTTGACTGGTAGACCTAGGGCTGCCTTGTAGGCCTGCCTGATGAGTTCTTAAATTTTGAGTTTCTCAGCGTTGTATAACTGTAGATAGGGGAGGGCGTAATTTATCCTGCTGATGACAAAGGCTTGCTCCAACCGACATAGATCTTTTTCCTTAACTCCTGTTCTTCTGTTCGCTATGCGTCGGATCAGTCTAATGGTTTGGTGACTGAGGTGTTTAATGTTTCGATTATTTCGGTATTTTGGCGGTTCTCTTGGATTATCATTCCAAGGATTCGGATGGAACTCACTTGTCTAATTACTTTTCCTTGCACTTGTATGCTTAGGTTGGCTGGCGGGAGGCTGGATTTCTGTCCTCTCGGAATATCTCTTTTAATTAGCAGCTCTGATTTGGGATGAGAACATTCTAGTCTTACCGTTTTAACGTAGGCTTCTATGGTATCGACGGCCCTTTGTAGGGTCTCTTCTATCTCCACATCATTTCCTTTCGTAATCCACAGAGTAATATCGTCGGCATAGAAAGTGTGTCTGAGATTAACGATGGCCTCAAGGTGTTTCGGTAGTTCGACAAGGGCCAGGTTAAATAAGAATGGCGAGAGTACCGAGCCCAGCGGGGTCCCCCGACAGCCCATGCGTATAGGATCCGAGATCACCCCACCGAGCTATATCTCTGCCGTCCTTTGGTCCTGAAACAATCTTATGTAATTAAAGGTTCTGAATCTTGGATTTAGCCTCGATAGGTTAGTAAGGATGGCCTCGTGTGACACGTTGTCAGAGGCCTTGTTTAAGTCTAATCCGAGGATAGCTCTCGTGTTCTTGCTTTTGGGGATTACATCTTCACTAAGTTGAATCATGACTTCCTGCTTGGACAGTTGGGCTCTAAAGCCTAGCATGGAGGGGGTAGGAAGTCGTTATCCTCCGCGTATCCCTGGAGTCTGTTTAGAACCACGTGTTCCATTAGTTTCCCTAAACAAAATGTAAGGGAGATGGGTCTTAGGTTTTCGGCTGTTAGCTTCTTGCCTGGTTTAGGTATAAAGGTGATTCTGGCGTGTTTCCATTCTTGAGGGATTTCACCCTCCTGCCAGAGTTTGTTGATTAGGTCAGTTAGGGCAGTCACTGACGTAAGGTCTAGATTTCTCAACATTTTGTTGGTGACGCCGTCGGGTCCTGCGGCTGATGTCGTTTTTAGTTGGTTCATGGCTTGCCATACTACCTCCGTGCTGAATTCCTGGTCTACTTCTGGGTTCGGCTCGCCCTTATACCAGGGAAGGGGGTTTGTGGATTGCGTGGTGTTTAGGTATCTATCCTTGAATTTTTTGATCAATTCTTCTGCGTTACCTGCATATTTGTGTGCTACTTGAGCAAGTCTATTGCGTTGAGCCGATTTGGTCTGTGTGGGGTCGAGTAAGTGTCGCAGCAGAAGCCACGTGTTTTTCTTACCCAGGTGCCCGTTCATGCTGTCGCATACCTGTACCCACTGCTGTCTTTCCAGCTCGAACGCGTACGCTTCTTTCTTCCTTTGCAGCTGTGTTATCCTCTTTTTGAGGGCGCGATTTTGTTTTTGTTTTTTCCACCTCAGCTGTAAGCTCAGGTGGGCTTCCCACATGTGTTTCAATTTGGGGTCGGTCGTGTGTTGCGAGGTTATCGCCTCTGTGTCCTCTGTGGTGGCTTTTACATCTTCCTTCAAGGCGCGGGTCCACTCGTTCAGGTTGCCGATTTCTTTCGGAGCAGTTTTATCCCTAATTTTGCGGAAGCGGTACCAATCTGTGAGTCTCGTTTTTAACGGGGGAGGTTTTTATGGGGCCGTCTCGAAGGTTGTTTCCACTATGTAGTGGTCGCTTCCTAACGTGAGGCCTGTATTTGTCCATATGGCTGAGTTAATGTTTTTACTAAAGGCAAGATTGGGGGTTGTGTCCATGTTGATGTTGTTGCCTATCCGAGTAGGCGCTTTGACGTCGTTAAGGATCGTCACACTCTCGCCTTGTATGGACTGCCATAGCGCCGTTCCTTTTACGTGCGCTATCCGATATACAAAGGCCGGGTGTTGCGTGTTGAAATCGCCTACCACTGCAAGTTGGGATTTCCCTGCTAGTTTTACGGCCTTACGGATAATGTCGGAGGTTGCTTTAGTTCTGTCCTTGGGTGAACTATAGATGTTAAGAATGTAGACGTTTCCATACCCTTTTCTGCGCGGCGGGACTTCCACTAGCGTGTGCTGGACCTTTGTGTCTTCGATTTTGTGTTGTATGGCTGCGATGTTGCGTTGAACGAAAGTCGCGATGACCGAGATACGCTTTTCGGATTCGTGTTTTGGGGAATGTAAGGCGTGTGACCCGTTAATTTGATCCGGTAGCTGGCTTCTTGTAGCGCTATGGCATCCGGTTTTTCGGATAGCTGCTGAATATGGAGCTGCAGAATCCCGCGTTTGTTTTTGTAGCCCCTACAGTTTCACTGCCAGATTTTAATTTTCTGAGGTCGAGGGACCATACTGAGTTGTTTGAGGGGGCTTCGTGGCAGTTGCTGCACGAGCGTTTGCACGGTAGCTTCTAGAGCCGCGAGGCGGTCTAGTGCTGTTAGGTGTTGTAGGATTTGTTGGAGGGTCTGTCCTATTAGTGAGAGATTGTCCTTGGTTTCCTGGTTGTCTTTTTCAAGTTTGTCTAACCTCTCGTTTATGCGCGCGGTGCCTTTAGAGGTGACGGTGACTTTTGGTTTGGGCTGCGGCTCGCCCTCTGGAGATTCCTCAGCTCTCTTCGCGTTAGCATCTATGTCTGTCGACGCCTGTCTCTTTAGCGTTCCGCGGTTAGCGTCCGTATCCATCGCATCCTTGGTTATGATCTGAGTCAGAGTAGGTTAAGCCGGTCGCGCGGCTACCGGTTTGTTGAGGGGGATATAATTGGGACCTGTTTTGACGAGTTTTTCAAGCTCATCTAGACGCCTACGGAGTGCAGTATTCTCTTCTTTTAGCTTTCTATTTTGCTCCAGAGACGCGCGCGCCCTAGTGTGTCCGCTTGGGAGACAATGTCCGCCCAGCTCATCTGTTCGTCGGCGTTCTGGGTGGTGCTGCTGCTTCCTGAGAGGGAGGTTTCTTGCGCTCGTTGCTCTTGCTTCTCGGGATGCTTGATCCGCGGTCGTCCAGGGGCGGGCAGAAGGTAGACCTGTCCCTCGACTGACTTTCGCTGCGGCGTCGGCTCGACGACCTTGTTTGGATCTCGAGCGTCGTCCGGGGTTGTCGTCGTCTTCCGACGAGAGCAGGGGGTACCGATTTCCGGTAGGCGGCTTCTTTGCCTGGAGTTTCTTCGGTTTCTCGACGAAACGGTGCTTGTAGTTGCGGCTTCCGGTAGCGTGCGCACCCCCCGCAAATGATACATTTGGCCTCGCAGCTGGGGGACTCGCCTTCCTCCGGTGGCGGGTGCTCCTCCCCGCTGCGACGGCAACGTTGGCTTTTCGGTCTGTACCACACATCGGCTCGGTGCCCGACCCTGCGACAGTTGAGACATGTTTCTACCCGTTCTTTATACGGATATAAGGTGAAAAGGCCTCCTTGGAAAATCATTTCCTTCGGTGGTTTGGTGCCCTCGAAGGTGGTGACGGCCGCTCTGGAGCGTCCCATGCGGCGTGCGTTGGCGATGGTGAGTTGTGGGTTTTCATTGATGCAGTAATGAAGAATTTCATCCGGCGTCTCGTTGCCGAGGGCTCCGTAAATCACTGCTCTTACGGATCGCTCTGGCGTGGGGAAGTACGGCATTACTGGGAAGTTTTCGTTGTTCATTGTGAATCCTGGCATGCTCCGGTAGGCGTCTGCTGGTTCTTTCACGGGGGAGCTGATCGTGAAGGTGTTGTATGGGTTGACCCGCAACCTGTCGCTCGTGAAGATTTCTTGAGGCGGGAGGTTGAGCTGCTGGCAGATCGCTTTGAGCAACTGTCCCGGGGTAGTTGTGCGGAGTTCCTCGGCCTGACTGCGACCTTGGTCATATTCCGGTAGGCGTGGGAGTGGTGGCCTCCTACGTCTCATTGACGACTTTTTATGATCGGTCACTACTGAGGACTTGCCTGTGTTTCGGGCGCGTCCGGCGTTGGTCGATCCGGCGTGCTGCTGCGTTAGGGCAAGCTGCTCCGCTCTTTCCCGGAAACTAGTTTGGCGTGCTCCTTCATATTTTCCGCTGATGGTACTCCATCCTTCTTCGGAGAGAGCTGCGGGGGTGATCGTCTCGCCTTCCACGGCGTATACCGTCTTGGCAGCAATTGTGGGGGCCCACGAGCACGACGGCGGGCCTCCGGCGTCCGAAGTCGGGGTTACGCCTAACCCGTTCTCGCGCGCGTTGATGTCAGAACTGCCCGAAATTCGGCTGGATGGTAGCCCACCCGGGCAAATTTCGCGTCGGTTGATGCGGCTCACCTTGTAGAATCTGGCGATGTAGCACACGAGTCAATCGCGATGGCACGTAGCGTTGAAAACGGCTGCAAAGCCGGAGCGTTCGTGGACACGCCCGCACCGCTCAGTGGCTTGGAAAGAAAAACCTGGAACGTGGAGGAAAACCTGTCCTCAACAGTGGACAAGAATGTTGTGTTGGGCAAGTTGGATGTAGTTCATTTTGTCGATAAATTCAGCGAAGAAGGACAAAATACAGTGGAAGGGGCACAACGCCTTTGTACCACGTCAAAAAGTAAACTAGAACGGCGGCGTAACGTTAGTCCGTTCATGTGCACAGTGCGTCACCGCTCTCCTTTGTTGAATTGTGTTTGCGGCGTCGTGTATTAGGTACCGCTTTCATGCAAAAAAGTGTATGTTGGACAAACCGGGCGCTGCCTGAATGTTTGGCTTATAGAACATGATAACCTTTCTTCAGACACCGTTCGTTCAAGCATCGCTGAACACTGTGCAGAGTGCACCAAGAATAAAAAAAAACGCGCAAAACTTTTTTCAAAGATACCACTGTGTTGTACCGGCATTGTGATCAGCACACTCGAGAGATTACGGAGGCGTATTTTATCGGGAAGAAAAAAGATGTCTGTGTTAGCACTCCTTCCATCACGTTGTATGAAAAAGAGACAGGATTTTCAGACGCCACATGATTTGTCACCTGTTGATCTGTGGCGCAAGTGTACTTCGGTTTGTTTTTTAATGCACGTTGGAGTTGATAGTGTCCTGTACGGTATCTATGCACTGCGTGCCTTCCGCACCACCGCCGTTTGTGTGTATATATTGCGTTCCTTCACAATAAAATTTACTTGCGATACAGCGCTTGTTTTGTCCCCTTCCTGCGCCTTTTGTCCTTCTGCGCTGGATTTTTCAACAATGAACCAAAATAAATTAGCAGAACTTACTTTACTTTTACTTTATTAGGGTTTAACGTCCCAAAGCGACTCAGGCTATGAGAGACGCCGTAGTGAAGGGCTCCGGGAATTTCGACCACCTGGGGTTCTTTAACGTGCACGGACATCGCACAGCACACGGGGCTCTAGAATTTCGCCTCCATCGAAATTCGACCGCCGCGGCCGGAATCGAACCCGCGTCTTTCGGGCCAGCAGCCGAGCGCCATAACCACTCAGCCACCGCGGCGGCTAAATTAGCAGAACTGATTACTCCCCCAAAAAGCACAGCATCTGGTATTGCAGACGAAATCTCCCCGCCAGTGTTAGAAAGCCGTTTGCATGCTCTGTTATCCCGGTAGCGACTTGCAGAGTTCTCTGGAAGCTGAGGTGTATAGAGGGAGTAGATGCTGCGTGCTGTTGTTAGCAGAAGGTACATAAACATTTCACTAGTCTGCTGACAGCTCGAAAGGAATGCACCAAGGGATTCTCGGACTTCATGGCAGTCGTTATCGTCTGCACTCATTACGCTTAAAAGACAGCGGTATAGAGGGCGAAAATGTGCCCAGAGACACTGAAAGAATATAGAGTAAACTATATATCCACATTTTTCCTTGCATCACAATACGAGTAGGCTCTATGTCTCTTTAAATGAAACTTATGGGCTGCTGTCAGCCGTTATGGCAATTTATAGAGACTAAATATTCATTATGTATTTTTTACTGATAACAACTGAAGTACTTGAGAGTGCAGAATGCGCTGAAGCGCGATTAATGCGAAAGTGTAATCTATTGTCCCAGGGGCGCCGTTAAAGCGGTTGGCTGTAAACAGAGATGGAGCGTAACGTTAAGACAGAAATATTAACGCCCATAAGCAGAATCGCTTACTTTGTGAGCTATACCCTGCATAGTTAAAGAAAGAGGTGCGCAAAGAAACGACATTACAAGCCTTTCTTTACCGTGTTCTCTTTAAATTGCGAAAGTAATGGTATGACAGAGTGCATTTACAGATGCTTCACCTTGAAGAAAGGTACATTGTCATATTCTAGCATTCCGTGGGAGTTAGAATAGGGAAAAAGGTGGAGTAAACAAACGCGTGAAAAATCCACGCTTGTAGGACGCATGCTTTTTTTTATCCTTGGTTATTCTAGACATGACATGTTTTGCAGCTATATATGCAGGTAGCTTTCGTTCTTATTAAAGTGTCGGATATTATATGGGGTTTCTAGTTCGTGCAAACGTTGCCACGGGTATATTATTTTCAGCGCTGTAAATTGGTTTAGTTGTATACATCGCGAGCTTTGCATGGGAGGCACTACATTGAAAAATGGAGTGCATCAAAATGTTATTGAAACAACAAACGAATTAAACATAAACACTATAAGGTATTGCAAAATGCACTTGTCTAGAAGCTACTTGTAGAAAGCATCAGCAGGTGAAATCGTAAATATGAAAAAAAAAAACTGCTCACCTCTCGGCGAAAAGGACAAAAAGGGAACAAAAGAAAACTGCATTCATATAGAACAGTGTTAGAAGCCGGCAATTCAAATGAGAACACAACACTGAAAATCATGAATAGACGAAAACAGGGAAATTACCAGAAGCTTTGAGATTAACCTTTTGAGCACAACACCATCAAACAATGTTACAAAAACCACAATCGCCTTTCACAATTCACGTATGGTTTCTAAATTAACTGCAAAAAATGTAGACAATTTTTTGCATGTTCCATTTTTTGAACATTGACGTTTTCGATATACAAAATGCTTATGTCGTCTCAAAAACGAATATTATGGTTAGAGCAGTGCAAATTTCTCCACCTTGCTATCTGAAAACAAACTTTTCAGCTGCCTGCAATGTCTGCTCAATTTAGAGACATTAAATTGTAGAGGAAACCTCTGTTTGGATAATTTTTCTGTCAATGTTCCAGTTGTATCGCATAAAGCGTTTCAGAAGCCATGGTAGAGAGCAAAGCCTTTCTTGAACGTTGGCTTTTCCAGCACTGCTATAGATACGCACATCCCACAACGACCCACGCGAAACTTCCTTCTGCGATCACATAACCACCCTCTGCATGAGCCTCTCATTGCCTTAGTCTTTTTAATGTGGGGTGCGCAGCAGCGGAGGTGCATGATGGTCTATCGAGCTCTTGGTCCAATTTCATGCGGTGAGAAAACATGCGCCTTCTGTACCTGGTTTGATAAATATAGGGTACCACACAGGATGCTCAATGACACTAACGGGCAGAGAAGACAAAGTATTGTAGACATGTTAAAAAAAATCTTACATTTGAGTATGATGTCGGCTGCCTTAACTGAGAATATTAGAAAAAAAATGGAAATTAAAATGTTTGAAACGAGAGGGAACCATTTAGTTGGAGCAGCCTTTCTTGAAAGTAAAGAGCTTCAGATGATGTCTTCGGCATCATGCGCTCTCAAGTTATAGACTGCCAGCGTTCCAAACTTCTTCAAGGCGGGAGGAATGCTCGTTCTCTGCTCTTCCGGAAGTAAGACCTGCACGGATGTCACAGGTGTCCTTCTATCAGACACCTAAAACCTGGCAGCGGCAACTTCGCACCAGTTTTAATTTCGTCAGAGACATTGTATGTCTTAGAGACCACCGTCCTAGCAGTCTTTCAAAATGTATGGCCATTACAGATGCTCCACCTGTGTAAAGGGTATCAGCGTACCGCTGCCGTTCTCGCGTCCTCGCGCAGGGGTAAGGGAACAAGTCTCGTGATTTTTCTTCCATCGCCGAAAACACTCCCGAGTTCGTGCTGACAGCACCTGTGAAAGCGGAAAAGGTCGCTCTTCTCGACGTTGGAAGGACGTTACTCATTGCCTTCTACGCGCAACACAGTAAGACGAGCTTATTTAAAGGTTAACCAAGGGCGAATTGTATTAGCGCCAACACAAGGTTAGCTCGTTAAGGAGAAATCCTAATCAAAAGCTCGCGCTAAGCACCTCCGGACTATTCCTAGCTTCACACGGAAGGAGGAACAGCACAAAACGCGAATGCTTCCGGAGTACTAACTAGATGAAGAAGAAAATAAGGTTTCTGCCTTACCTGTCCTATGCGAATTTTCTCCTTCACTACTAGTATGTTCGCGAAATACTGACAGATCGTTACCTGGAGTAGGAGCTGTGTACGAACATGCACTGCCAATTTTGCAACCCAAGTGTTTTCGTGATTCATTACAATATTGGAATGCCGGAATGTTGTTGTTGTTGTTGTTGTTAGCCTATCAAAAGATGGCACGTACCCACACTGGGGGATCGGCCAAGAATCGGGTGGCTATTCACCTGAACGCAGTTAACAAAAAGGAAAGCACGTGGGAGCGCAACACCGGTGAGTTCTTCGTCATGAACAGAAAAGAGATGAGAGTTTTGATTTCAAAATTATAATAATAATAAAAAAGAGAGGGATTAAAAAATAATGATTAAGTCAAAATGTAATAATTGATAAAAAAAAATTTTGGAATGCTGTCCTCACATGACCTCGTCTTCTACCTTCCTTCATGTTAACCCCTGCCGAATTAATTTTTTCAACCTCAATGCCACGTTATTAAAACATCGCGGCTTCATTTACACTCGATAAGGCCTTGCTGCTTGACTTCACTTTCTATGTGACTGAACACGGTTATATATTTCAATACAGCCAAGCACGTGTATTTAGGATAATTGAGATCTGTGAGTAAGATTGCCTCTGACCGTTCTTTTTTGCGCTTTTTCTTTTTTTAGGATACGTTCGGACAGTGGAAAAATGAAATGGCCTTTCGCCGCTTTTAATGCGGACGATCAGAGATACGGGGCCTATATTGCGGTGAACGTGTTCCACTTTACTGCATTCATTGACATTCCGAACAGTACCAGATTGGCCACGTGACTGTTGTCGTTTTTATCTTATATCTGCTGCCACTGATACTGCAAAGGCAGTGAGGATGCCGCGTCCTACTATCATCCCTCCCCTCGCGCAAACTTTGTCGTCATACCATGAGACGAAGTCAGCGTGCGGGAGGAGTTATGTGGACGGGGTGGTATTGTGGCAACGGGATGATCATGTCATAATGTCAGCACCTGGTCACGTGGCCAATTCGTAGGCGGCTACTTAGCAGTAGCGGTCATCGGCGTTACCATTCCGCGGACGCTGTATGGTCTTGGCGATTACAGCTGCTACGTAGACGCCTGCAACTTTGAGCTTTAACAGCTGACATTGATATGATAGAGCGGAAGCAAATGAGGCTGGCTGGAGAGCAAGACTCAAGACCACAGAAACAGGGCTGAGATTTGAACCGGGCGGGAGAGTGTTTTGTTCTTTAGTCAGACCGGTAGTCTGTATATCGCACCTCAACGTCCGAGAAGCTTGAACTGCACTAGCAATCGCTTCTAAACCAGTGAGTGCTTATGCAATACATTCTCCCTTCAAAACTCGAAGAAGAAAGTTGATCACCCTCGGCTATCTTATCGCAGAGTGACCAAATATAGGTTATAGACTGATATTTTTAATTTTTTTTAAGGCGATAGCGTTTAATGGCTCATACTTGCGGTGACCGTTCGTCCGTTACATCGCCATATAGGTCACGTGGCGCCACGCTCGCGCCAGCTGTTCTCTTCTGTTATGAAATGAATTCAAACGCGGCAAATTCAAATCAGTGCAATGAGCCGCAAACGGCTTTAGCATTACCGAAGCTACGAGATATATAAGTGTCTCCAACGAATTTTTCCTCCAGGAATTTCAACTCACGCTTCGCTTCTGCTCATTTTGAGCTTTCTTCAGGGTAGTAGACATAGCTCAGACATCCTAAAAGCACGAAGAATAACTACAAAGGACGTCTACAGTGCTTTAAAACAAGAAAAAAATAACCTGGAAATCCTGATCTTCTAAAAAGCGCCAAAGATAACTAGTGCGAAGCCTGTTCACGCGCGAAAAGAAAGACACCAACTGTCGGGCGCCGCGAATTGATTTTCGTGCGTCTTCAGAATGACTAGGTTCCCGACACAAAGTTTTTGTAGCATCCAAAGATGCATTGGCACTAACTGGGTAGGAAAATGAAAAATGATTCAGAGAGCGACAAAATTAAGCATCATGTAATATACAGACAATAGTCGTCATCTGCGCCTGTTACGTCATCAATATGAGGCTGTGATGGGCAGCAGTTAATTTGCAAGGGCCTCGATGTCTCTGTGCCAAAAGTCTAGGGCTGTCATGCAAGCGTAGGGGCTCCGTAAATTATCGCAGACTTACATGTTTCACTTCGTTTATACTAATGCCACCCGTAGAGTGAGAGGTGAGCCCTGAAGAATATATATTTTTTTTATGGGGGGTTAACATCCGAAAGTGACTCAGGCTATGAGGAACGCGTGGTGAAGGGCTCCGGAATTTAGACCACCTGGGGTCCTTTAACGTGGGCTGACATCGCACAGTACATGGGCCTCTAGAATTTCGCCTCCATCGAAATTCGACCGCCGCGGCCGGGATCGAACCCACGTCTTTCGGGCCAGCAGCCGAGCGCCATAACTACTCGGCCACCGCGGCGTGAAGAATATATTGAAACCAGGATGAAAAGGAAGAAAGTCCGGCATCTCCGGTACACTGAAGCCATTCCTTCTTGTGGAGGGCCCACAGAGCTCTTCCTTCTTGGCAGTTTGTAACACGTACTGAGTGACAATAAACCTAAGATATACGTCGGCCAACATGAACTCATGCGTCCTCGTTCATTCTCACCAGAATTTGAGAACAAGATGCCCGTCTGCCGGATCGCTCCATTAAAATATGCGCTTATATGTAAGCATTCAGGTCTGCAAAGCAACAACTGCACTTTGTCGCCCTTGATAAGATATCTAGGTGATTGGAAAAAAATGTTATTTACATATGTACACATGTCAAGGTTACCGGTTACATTGAAATTTACAAGTAGACATGACGCTAAGCATGTAACGCGAGCCAATTAAAGAGGTACCATAAGCAGCTTTGACAGACAGACCGAAAAACTTTACTTCGCAAGAGTTTTAGACCGTGCTGGGTCCCTGGGCCATTGCGCGGTCCCGCACTGCATCAATAAGGTCGTGTCAGGACATGACGTCGGCAGCCCGAGTAACCGCAGCAAGCTGCGATGTCGGATCTGCAGACGTGACCAGAACCTCCCAGTCCTCCCAGCTCGAGATGGCGTGCTGTCCCTGCGGGGGAGGGTCAGCAGGACAGCCGAAAAGTATGTGAGAGAGTGTGGCGTGAGGGTCACCGCATAGGGAGCATGCAGGGTATATGCCACAATAGTTGGATAACAGCTGAGGGGATGACAGAGAGCGGGTCTGGAGGCGTCTGAAGAGAATCTGTCGAGAGTGCGTAAGAGAGGGGTGGGGAGGGGGGTAAGTCCGACGGTCCAAACTGGGTATTTGCGCGAGCCCCGAAAATGTGTGCGCCCACTCCCTCGAGAATCCTGGATCGAGACTGTCCTAAGGCCCGCAAATGAAACCTCGGGCCAATTCATCGGCAGCCTCGTTTCCAGGGTTCCCAAAGTGAGCCGGCACCCAGTGGAGCTCTACCCTGCGCGGTAAAGTTTGGGTAGAGGTGTTCAACAATTGCCAGGCAGGGGTGTGAATCCTGCCCCCGGCAAAGTTGGGCAGAGCCGTTTTGGAGTCGCTGAACATGTATTGGGCGTCCGAATGTGCAAGGGCTAGGGCGATGGCGGTCTCCTCTGCCTCCTCGGGCGTAGAGCAGGTAGGGTTGGATTGTAGGCAACTGCTAGCGTTTCGTGCGCTGTACATGCGGCGTCTACCCAAACGGCATCGTGGGCTTGCCCATAGTACATATGGAGGGCATTAGCGCGAGCTACGTGGCGAGGGATGTGATATTGGGGATGGACGTTACGAGGAAGGGGTTTCACAACGAGAGGTGCATGAATGTGTCGAGGGACAGCTATAAGGGTTGACTGGTTAGCTGGTATGTTGATGCGAAGGAAGGAGAGTATATGGCGGCCAGTGACGCTCGCGGCAAGTCCAAGGTAATGTTTCTGAAGGTGCGCGTCAACTAGTTCTGAATGGTGTTATGCATGCCTCGTGCAAGGAATTTGGCTGTGTTAGTGCTACGAGGTAGGATTAGGGCTGCATTAGTCGCAAGGCGGATCATGGCGTTCACGCGTTCGGTTTCCGCGCGGTTCAATTTGAGATATGAGGTTGCGTGTAGAATATATAGATATGGGGTTGCGTATAGAAGCGTAAATGCATGCACTACTTTCATGTTGTCCGCTTCGTCTAAACCCTTGTTAAGGGAGGATACTCGGCGTAAAATGTGCAACACGGAGTGCGTGGAGGCCTTCAGTCTTTTAGGGGTATGTTTATTTCGTCCAGAATCCTGCATGTGGAAGCCAAGGATGCGGAGGGCGGGTGTGATGGGGACAGGGGATCCTTTTAAAGCGATTTGGATGGGCAAGCTAGCGCCAGATTTTGGCCTAATTAGGAAGAGCGTGGACTTGGAGGGGGAACATTCGAGCCCGATGGATGACGCGTGAGAAGAGATGGTGTCTGCTGCTAACTGAAGAGTTTGCTCAATTTCCCCGTCAGAGCCATGAGTGGTCCATGTGGTAATATCAGCGTACAGGGTATGTTTTATGGGGGGGATTAGAGCCAGTTTGTGAGCTAGGGGAATGAGAGCAACTTTAAAGAAAAGGGGAGAAAGCACCGCCCCTTGAGGGGTTCCGAGCTCTCTGAGTGTATAAGGGGTGTGGCAATCTGACCTATGTGCAGGGAGTCCGTGCGGCCCGAGAGAAAGGCGCGAGCGTAGTTGTAGGTGTTAGGGCCTACCTGTAGAGCCTGCAGTTCCCGTAAGATGGCATCGTGTCGAGTTCTGTCAAATGCTTTGGTGAGGTCAACCGCCAGGATAGCTTTAGTGTGGTGGGGGATGGTATCATCAAGCACGTCATGCGTAATTCGATATAGGGCGTCCTGCGCAGATAGATGCGCACGAAAGCCGAGCATACTGTAGGGGAAAAGGTCGTTATATTCCATGTGCGTTGTCAGCCGAGCAAGAATCATGTGCTCGAAGACCGTGCCTAGACAGGATGTAAGAGAAATAGGGCGGATGTTTTCTAGAGTGATGATAGGCTTGTGGGGTTTTGGAATAAAGATGATTTTTCCATGCTTCCAGCAAGCAGGGAGAGTACCTGCCTCACGACATTCGTTAAAGTAGTTGACTAAGTCAGAGATTGAAGTATCGTCAGGATTTCGGATAGCTGTACTGGTAATTTGATCGTCTCCGGGAGCGGTATTCCGTAATTTCAAAGGGGCGGCGTGAAATTCTCATTCTGTAATAAAGGAATCAAGCTCGGGCTGGGGTGGGCCCGCATAATCTGGGTACTTGCAAGGGAGACCGGGGGTATTATAGATGCATTTCACCTGCGCGAGGAAGGCCTGCCGATGATCGTGAGCGAGGCGGCGAATGCTAAGGCACGTCTGGGATTTGGATTGTGAGGGGTCTAGCAAGTGCCCTAGCAGGTGCCAAGCGCGGGTTGTGGAGAGATTGCCGTGGAGATTGTCACAAACCCGAGCACAGTTAGCTTTGCAAAGAGTGGCACTTCAGTGTTCTATTTGGGATTGAATCCGGGTAAGTTTGAGTTTTAGTCTCCTAGTGTGTTTCTGAGTTTTCCACCTTTGCGTTATGTTGTCCTGTGCTTGGAGGAGGTGGGCGACCTTACTGTCAATAACACGGGTGTCTGGGGTAGAGTCGAGTGTTTGAGTGTGTTGGCGAATGTCTTTTTGTAGCTGAATAATCCAGGTGTCAAGATCGAAGGGGGCCTGTGTAGGCTGCGCTTGCCTGAATTTGCGAAGAAGCACGTCCCAATTAGTGTGCTTAACGATAAATTCGCGCTAGAACGGCGATAGTTTAGCGTTATGCAAATTAGGTGGTGATCGCTGCCTAGTGTGGATAGCATTCTTTCCCACTGCAGGTTGTCTAAGATTCTACCAAGCAGCTTTGAGCAACAGGAACCGCTTGTGAGCGATTCAAGACGGGATAACATACCTATTCACAGAAGAGTGAAACAGCAATAATCTGACACGAAAAGAAAAGCTTTTATAGCCGGTTTGGTCTAAAGACCTACGTACCGACTCCTGAAAACCTCCATCCTTTTCCAGTGCGGAGGTGATCGCTCTAAAACAAGTAATTGCTCTGCGGCAGCCATTCCCATGCTCCCCACGGCGTGCATTGACTTCCGCTCGACGCCCTTTAACTAACAAGCCTACTTCATCGCACCCCTCACAGTAAAAAAAAATGTGGCTCTAATCCAAGCTGCGAAGGTGGTGGGACAGCGAAGCTATGCAGTTTGCATTAAATTTTTAGCATGATTTTTGCTTACGACAACTACACGAAAACGCAACACTAATCTTTGCCCGGAAACACACACGGAGAGAAGGACCGTGAATCGCATTGTTTTCAGGCGCCTTTATACTTTATGCGGTTTGCACTTCACGCAAGCCAAGACACTCAGACGCCTACAAGCTAAGGCAATGCTTAGCCCCTACCGATTATGTTTAGTTAGAAACGATGAATGTGACCCTGCATGCCCGCACTGCGGTGACGGGACGCACGCCACCCACGACCATATATTATGGGAATGCGCTAGCAAACCTCCTGCGACGACACTTGCCAGCTATATATGCGTTCCCTTACTGCGCGGTTTTGGTGCCCACCCAGGTAAGTGAGACACCTAGGCGTCATTTTCAATCCTTAAAACCCATTTCCATTTCATTTTTCTTACTTTTCGGCGCGGTTCGGGTGTGCACCAAAGTATGTGCGAAAGGCGTATTTCCTTTCCTTAAATTGTCCAACGGGCAAGGCGTCACGCCGAGAGGATGATGGGTTTTTTTCTTGTGTGGACACCTTGACTACACTTCAACCTGCGGTCGCGTCCGGCTCTTAATGTTTTGTTGTTAGTGGCTATTTATTAATAAAATAAGAATGGAAGGAACAGGTGTTGCTAGCCTGTGAAAGCATTTATTTGAAAACAGCAGAGAGGTTGCATGGGCAGCAATCCCAAGTGGGTCGCTCCCCTTACAGTACTAGGTAGAGCCCCTTATTCAGGGACCTCATTGGTCTGGGCCGCCACTCGAGCTCGCTGAACTAGGGCTTGTTGGGCCGGTAGGTCCAGGCAGCTGAGCAGTGCCGCGGCATCTGCCATCGGAACCTGAAGCACCTGAGCTGCGACTAGCGGCAACAAAAGGATAGGAAGAAGACAGGTAGGGGGAAAGAAAGGGGGGGGGGCGATAGTGAGAAAGGAAGGATTGGAGTCGGGGGCAATATAGACTAACACAAATAAAAGAAAGTTGCTTTTTGGGGAAAGGAAATGGCGCAGTGTCTGTCTCACATATCGGCTGACACCTGACTGCGCCGTATGGGAAGGAATGAAGGAGAGAGTGAAAGTATAAAGGAATAAAGAGGTGCCGTAGTGGAGGTATCAGGAATAATTTGGACCACGTGGGAATCTTTAACGTGCACTGACATCGCACAGCACACGGGCAGCTTGGCTCGGTTGCCTCCATCGAAACGCGGCCGCCGCGGTCGGGCTCCACCCCGGGTACACCGGATCAGTACCTCAGCGCCCTAACTGAGCCACCGCGGCGGGACCGCTCTTAAACATGAAGCCGATTTTTTTTCTATTTTTATTCTTTATATATATATATATATATATATATATATATATATATATATATATATATATATATATATATATATATATATGAAGGAAGCCAACAGTCACCGAAATGAAGGTGCATAGGGGAATGTTTCTTTTTTTATTATTTGTAGTGCTGATTAGTGGGAGAACAATACTTCGATTAGTTTGTCGATAAAAAAAATCCTTACATACCAGAGCACCGGACGCGATATTCGGAGGTCGTTGGTTCGGATCCAACCCGCCGCATGGTTGTTTTTTTCTGCTGCTTTGGACGCAGGTTTTTTTAAGATTAATCGAAGTATCATTCTCCCACTACACAGCCCTACAAATAACAATAAAAGACACATTCCCCGAAGCACCTTGGTTTCGGTGACTGTTGGCTTCCTTCATATGTTTTGTCAAACGAGCCCTTCATTTTCCGCACCTTGTCTGCTGTATATATATATATATATATATATATATATATATATATATATATATATATATATATATATATATATATATATATATATATATATATATATATATATATATATATATATATATATATATATATATATATATATTACGACTCCTTTACCATTAGTACGAAATACGATTTCTATGCTGTTGGGGTTACTGTTACTATCCCATTCCTGGGGTTTCTTGCTGACGACGACGACACGAAAATTTTCTTCGACGGTAGAGGTGTACAGCTTCACTGTAAAAACTTGCCACAACATCCATGGTCTGGAGGCTTGCTGCAGCCAATTCGTATCGTGTGTATTGCACGTTACCTCCTTGTGTTCTAGAGCCATGTAGATTTTGCGACACGCCAAGCGACGCCAACCTCGTCCTTGCCTCGTCTCATAGTGCCACTCTGCTTTTAACGAGATAAGAGCAACTCCGGCGCCGCACATGTGCTCTCATCTCTCCCTTAGCGGTAACTCACGCCGCGGTCTTATACGTGCAGAGGAAGTTGCGCGTGGGAGGATCTGGGTCTGAGTTGCCCTCACTCCTGCCACAACTGAAACGTGGCCTGAATTTAGAGACATATCCTCGCCACGGGTGTACAGTCTGCAAATGGAGGAATCTTGAGGCTGATGTCTACCACCTGCTGCGGGTTGGGTCGGCATTGAAGTCGATGAGAGGCCAGCACCTGACGGCAGCGGCTCCCTCGCCGAACAATCCATTGTCATATAACGCTTGTAGGCAGACTACGCATCATCGCTCACTCTGCGACTGGTTTTGGTGGGCCAGCCCATTTATTTCATTTTACAACCCTATTCATTCACCCATCACTATAAAGTACACCCTCTACGCCCTTGAGGCAACAAATATCGCTTAAAAAAGAGCAATTCTGTGACGTCGGTGCTTGCTGCGTGCACATTTTCTGGCAGATAAAATTAAAGAATGCGCGAAATATGTGAGATATCGCAAATAGATTGTCAATAAAAGAACTCAGCGGAATAATAAGGCAGTGCAGAGGCTGGCACCAATGGACCAGTCACAGCGCCTTGTTAATGTTTTATGTGTGTCTATCTTCCTGTGTCTTTTTATTGCGTTAAGTTCTTTCTAAGATTTCAAGATGAAACACAAATTCGGTCATTACAGCATGCGTTTCTGAAAAGCAGGAAATTGTCTTTAAGCACTCCCACTCTCTTGGGAGTTGTTTTCTTGCAGGACACCCTCACTTATTTTTAGTTTATGCTTGCGTTCATAGTAAAGAGAATGCAAAATAGAGGGTGGCTTTTCGGAATCACGAATTGTTAATGATTGTAACTATCCTCATTTGCCTTACAAACCGTGGCAACTGCTGACGACTTCCGAAGAACCCCTGCCCCCAGTGAGTGAAGCGTGGAAGATAGATTGCAAGCCGAGATGTGCTATTGCTTTCACAGGTCCGTGTCCTGCACTGTAGCTGCACATTAAGAAAACCTCTCTTAAGGTTTTCAGTAAAACCGTAAACAGACACGTGTTCGCCACCAACCGAGCAAAACAACAGATTGTGCGACATCAGCAATAGTGCGACTGGAGGAAAATAAATGAACTACTCATCACAATAAACATTGAGCCTGCGCATGCGGGGCCGCAGTTTGGCTAGTGTATGTCTGTGTGTGCATTTTATCTACAACATGCCCTACAATGAAGAAGGGGACAAGGCAAACTGGCGATGCTCTTGTTAGGCTCCCTTGGCAGATGAAACAAGAATCACTGAGCTCTAAAGCATCAGATTTAGGAAAAATCGCTTTAACAGTGCTCTCTTTCAATATTTTTTAAAGTACTCTTGTCAAAATACATCTTTGTCTCTGTGCTGTTCTTTTGACCGTAAAGGAACGCGATTTTCTGGAAATAAGACAAAAACCGCCATGCGAATTTTGAAGCATTCCTTCGTATCGATTATGGGAAGTTGAAATTTGACAGTTGAAGCAATCGATCCGAGCTTGCTGTTAGCACACTAGCTGCGTATTTTTTTTATAGTTTCGAGTCGTTTCAATGCTTGTACGAACAATGCTACCAACAGGCGAACAACCGGCGATCAATACGTCACGAACGGCGTCCGCACTCTTGTTTTCTCCGCTCAGCTAATCTATCATGCATACGAAATATCACACCAAAAATAAACATTCCTTTCTTTTTACCGCACGGGCTTGATGTGTGTGTTTACCGCTGACTTTGCACGCTAACTTCTCAGTTGTGGTATGTCGAGCAGTCTGCGAGCAGACTGCTCGTCGGCACAGAGGCCGCTCGCTGCGACTTAATGAAAATTTGGGGGGGGGGGGGGGGGGGGCGGGGGGCGGGGTGAGGGTGGAACAATCAGCATGAGATGGTCAGCGTTCAGTATGTGATTTCTCCGCGTGGGAAACAAGACGCAACTATTTGCTCCCTCTGTCGTAGCTTACATAGCAACATTATTTTGCGCCGCTATGTCCTGTCTCCGTGCACACTTCCAGGATGTAAATACAACCTTTGTCCATAAAGTTTCGAGACTGATTTAGTTTTTTTCTTCTAGAAATGATTCCCCAAAGCAAATGCTGGTGCGTATGTGTAGCGCCATCTTTTCGGGCTAACCTGAGCTATTTACTTTAATTGCTGTGGCACGCGGTAGAAGGCACTACATGTAGAAAAACGAGTTGTCAATAGTCGTCTACGCATTCTACAGTGAGTGAATGTGGAGAGATGGATGTCCACTTCGAACAGCGTGTAAGCATAAAATTCTGTGTGAAGCTTGGCAAGACAGCCACACAGACGTATGAGCTCCTTCTTGACGCTTACGGCAACGAGACGAGACGTGGGCGCGACGTTTCGAGTGGCACAAGAGGTTCGTTTCGGGGAGAACGTCAGTGTAGGACCACACAAGGCAGGGGCGCCCTTCAACCTCACGGAATGAAAACAGCGTGGCTCGGACCAAGGAAATCGTACAACAATACCGCACCATTATAGACCGCATGCTATCAGATGCTCTCTACATTAGTAAGACAACTTGCCACCAAATTTTGCGTGAGAACTTGTGGAAACGAAAGCTGAATGCCAGACTTGTGCCGCACTCCCTCACACAGGACCAGAAGGACACGCGGGCATCAGTGAGCGCTGATTTGCTCTCCGAGGCAGATAAGGATGCTGCATTTGTCGACAGCATCATTGCTGAAGACGAAACATGTTGTTTTCAATACGATCCTCAAAGAAAGAGGCAGAGCGCCGAATGGCGGTCCACAAGCTCTCCGGCGTTGAGAAAGGCGCGGCGACAAAATACCAGAACAAAGATGATCCTGGCAGTTTTCTTCGATGGTACAGGTGTCATACACCATGCGTTCGTCCCACAAGGGCAGACGGTGAATCAAGAGTTTTATATCGGCGTGCTCCAACATATGCGTGATGCACTGCGACGCCGTCGCGCTGATTTATGGTCATCTGGACAATGGAGCCTTCTCTACGATAACGCACGGGCGCACATTGCTCTCAGCGTGACAAAATTTCTCGTCAAGCACAGCACTACTGTACTTCTCCATCTGCCCTACTCGCCTGACCTCTCCCTATGCGATGTTTTCCTGTTTCCTCGTGTGAAGAGAGCCCTAAAAGGTCGCTGGATGGGGAGCGTGGAGCCCATTCAAGACGCCACGACAAAGAAGCAGACAGCCCTGCCAAAAGAAGCGTTTTCCTGCTGTTTTCAAGACCCAAAGAAGCGTTGGAAGCTGTCTATAGACTGCAAGGGAGACTATTTCGAAGGAGTGCTGCGCAAAATATTTTAATGTTAAACGCATTTTTAATGGACTCAGTCTCGGAACTTTACGGACAGAGGTTGTAGTTAGTATGTTGGCCATAAATGCCTTCAGCGAATATAAATGAGGAGATAAGGAGCACAGTTATTCTTTTTCTAGCGGAAAGTAAAAGAAAAGATTCAGGCAACAAATCGTCATTCGTCGCTCTTTTTTATCGTTAGAGGGAAGCGTATCAGAATAATTTCCATGCAGATTGAAACTGCGGCCAGTGGTCAAATCTTAAGCAATAGGCAAGCTACGATCGAAATGTGTAAAGTTTCAGGTAAACCACAAAGACACGTAGTATGAGTTTCAGACAGCCTATTTTGCGTGACTCTCACTCTCTATCTCTCTCTCACGCTTGAATTGATAAAGTTCAAGCTTTTTCCGTCATTGGACATTGGAGGCGCAGTCTAGAGTTTAGGAGCTTCTCAATGATGGCGAGCCAAGAAGCGAATCGTCTATTACTAAATTCCTTGTGGCAAGGAATAACCATATCCGCGATCTGAAGGGTAAACTATAATGTTTTGAAAAAGAACCAGTTACTCAAGGATGATGATTATGTGATGACAAAATTTGTTGAGAAAATAAGTAGATACATAGGTCACAGATATGACTTCATTGTTTTCTTGAAATCTGAAATCATCGAAAATCTCAGAGCTATAAGGGACCCGCAACACCACTCGCCAGCATGGGTATAGCAGGAGTGAGAGGCTCTAAATGTTATATAAGAATTGTTGCCATTTTTTATCAACGCCATCAGCGACACCAAAAGGGAGGACGGGCGACACGCAGTCAGTCCTGCGATAAACCTTTATGTTGTCATCTTTTTTTATATCATTCATTTAAAATATTAACTGAAAACTTTTGTTGCCGTACTGTCAGTCTTCTTCACTACATGTTCAGAGCAGGTCCACAAAAATGATTTGCATGGCTCACACAGGCTTTCTAGGCTTCTAATATTATCTCACCAACCACGAAGACTGAGTCGTACAAATAAACTGAAGTGTGCTTACCTCTCGCCTTTCAATGGCGGCTGCACGGCCTGCATTATTCGTGCCTCACGCCAGCTGTCTGCACGCAAAACCGTAGCTCTTCAAACCCTGCTGTATGAAGTGAGAATAAGAAGTGAAAGAAGACCACTGCCAACGAAAGGGTGAGCCAAGCTTTTTGGAGCCATTGGCTGCTTTGCTGCAAAGAGGATGCTTTAGTTAGATAACTCCCGAAAAGAAACGGCGAGGAAATGCAATAATAGGCACTTGATGAGTGTAGTTTCGAAAATGAAAAAATTTTGAGGAGAATGGTTCCTTGGCTTTGGTGCTATTTAGGTTCACATGAAGTAGTGACGTAACAAAACGTTACGTTAGAAGAACAACGCAGCGCACACGTGTTGTGTTCTGCCAGCATTGTGTTTTTTTCGCGCCATTCTATCACAGGATAATAAAATATGTCTTTATAGAATGGGAGCATATAGTGCCAAATTTATTAGATGTGAAATTAGTACATGTGAAGTTGTTTCTGAGAAGCCGTTCGGAAATGTCTAAGGGCATCGATATGTAATGTGCCAAGGCGAAAACATGCAGTTAATCCTTGCTGCAGACCGATGCATGAAAATGCCGATCAAAGAAACCGTAGTCCTTAGCTTTCCCGCCAGTTGCATCCTGCCATTTTTATAGCTTCGCAATTGGTGAATGTGTCAGGGAGTGAGCAGCACAACATTGCCAATTACGACAGCTTCCGAGCTTAGCATCAGCATTTAATCACCACTAGGACACTATTTGAAGCCGTTAATGAACCTGGTATGCATTATATGGAAAGTGGTCTCCAATTAAAAATTTGGAGGACACTTAAGCTTCGTCTTTAAGAATGAGACGCGACAGCGTGTTGCAGCGCTGCCAAGGAGTCCACGGAACGCCAACGCCCGTTCGGCGTGACGCGTGGCTCGTTGGACAATTTAAAAAAGGGTCGGTGGACACCCGAGCCGGGCAGTAAGGGAAGGAAATTTGAAATGAAAATTAGTTCTAAGGAAAGGAAATAACGCCTGTCTGACAATTCTCGCTAGACACCCGCACCGCGTCGTAAGGGAAGGAAAATTCCTTCCTTTACGACGCGGTTCAGGTGTCCACCGAGATGCGCCATTTTTCGCTCACGGCCAACGCCGCCGACGCCGACGACGCCGTCTTTTCTGCGACACGAGCTCCTTAACGCTGTCGCGTTAAAATGGAGCATGGAGGGCTGAGGACCAACAGGAGACGAACATTCGGCTGCTAAGACAGGAATGTAGAGTGGAATGAAATGAAAAGAAACGATATCGCAGGGTGATGAAGAATTTTGAATCATTTGATAAGAAGAAGCAAGTATAATGTTAAGCATAAAGTCTTTCTCTCTCGGCATCATTTTTGTTGAGTTCACTCTGCCTAGAAAATTGTTTTCGCGCTTTCCTTAAAAGCTGCACCCCTCAAGCGATGTAAACATGGATAAAAGAAAAGGCTACCAAATGACGGCTGCAAAATTTTATGAACGCGGGTGTGTAGAAAAAAAATATTTTCGTGCCCGCCGTTAACAAGTCAATCCTCAAATTATATGCAAGCATAAGAGCACTTGAGCACATCATCCGCTGGAACTAATAGCAGGTGACTGGGTCACCACAGAGAGCTACACTAAATTCATGACTGAGCACAGGCATCCCGCGAGCTTTTCATGAGGACTGCACTTGGAAGAAAAAAGAATCCCTAAGGTTTTTTCCGTCTTGCGCCTGTGAGCCCGTTTTGAACTGCCGCGAAAAGTCTCCAAAGCATACCTTAGAGTTCTTAACCTCATCTCGGGATAACAAGAAGACGTTAATCGGACCTCTTTTTCACCAAGTTGTCTTTGCGCCGTTAAAAATCGATTCACCATAGTAATAATCGCAATCATTCTTATTATCAGAACGTACAACTGAAGCAGTTCTTACTGCTGTTTAATTTGTAAGGAGCTACGGAAGCTAAAGCACACAAAATTTTTGAAATGGCGACTGCGCTGTCCGCTATCAAAGAGAGCACTTCGATTTGTGACAGCAGCGTTTCTCTAAACGACGTAACTATAAAAAATAAATATGGAAAACTGCTCGGCAAGATACAAACATAGCAAGTGGCGGTTGCCCTAGGGCCCATATCGTCGCTCTGCTTTGTAATGAGAGGGTTTCCTCGGCTGTTTCGTGTCGGTGGTGCGGAAGACAAAATGAGACTGCGAGAGTGAAGTTCTTCGCTAATTCTCATTTGTCATGCTCTCTACTCGTCCTAGATGAGGTTAACGCGAGAAGAGAGAAAGGAAGCTTTGTGGCCCCTATTATTAGCCGTCCTCTGCTCATCTTAAAGCTGCGCAGCCTTCTGAAGGGCTGCGGGAGGCTCGGCCAATCGCAAGATTAAGCGCTCTGGGGGCAACCTCGCTGATCGATGAACGCAACCGCGATGATATTTTCAGCTATCTAACTGAATTGACAGGCAATGCATCAAGTACAATACTTAAAATACTGTCCTGAAAGAAAAAAAAGGTTATGAAAAATAAAGGCCTACTGCTGAAAGGTTGGCCAAATGTCATCAGGAATCCCCCAATGTGGAGTAGATTTGTAATAATGGAGTAATTACTGATTGGCACCAACCCAAGCACAACCGTGTGGCGGCGCTTGGGTGTCTAGTCCACCCTGGGGGATTCTCCTAGACATTTGGCCAACACTGTTCCCACTTATAGTTATTGCTCAATTCGCTCTCGCCCTATCATAAGCTTGCCGTCGCGGTTAGCTGAGTTGCTAGAGCGACTGCTCCGGTTCCGGTGAAGGGGTGGTCCCTGGTTCGAACCCCGAAACAGGTCGAAGTTTTCTTTAACTGCATAGTTTCTGAGAAAAGTGTACAGCTTTCCTTTGTAGCCGTAGGGCTGCGATTGCGTGGGATAAAAATGAGTAATTACTTCCATATTACGGCTGAATGGTGTGCCGCAGTGGACCTCTAGCAAGGGTCCGTTGCGAAAGACAGCTCGCCGCCTACGCGAAACGTGGGAAATGAAGCTAGGGGAGCTTGCGCAGTAAACCCCTTTCGGACGAACCGAAACGTCGATTATAATTAAAACAACGTCTGTTATTTCAGTTTTTTATACCGGTCTCTGTCCCAGCACGTGGGTTAAAACAACAGCGTTTGTGGATTTTAAATTGCGTATCCCATGTAGGATGTGGCTGTGAGGCACACCTGGCACTTCCTCAGATGTAAGTTTTTTTGTAGCTCAAGACACCACTTCATCCTCACCAGAAATTTAAACTGCATTTAGGTTGTCTCTACTATGAAAGATGACTGCGCCATTAGAGGGAACAGAGCACGCCTGCGCGGTATTGAGATCCTACAAATCAGTTGTGCTTTCTCGGAATAATGAAACATTTTTTTTCCCATCAATGCCCCCAAACTCGAAACATTTTTGGCACCTTGAACCTGTTGGCGGTCACCAGTACCTGCTGTACAAAAACATACGCACTATCCACGAAAGCGTTTCAAATTCCCCGCTATTTCTGTTCTGTTTTCGCTTGCATGTGAGACCCTGATCGCCTTCTAGTTTCTGCCTGGATACACTAGTAACAATTCTGGACAAGCATCTTCAGGTTTTTTGTCTCTTCGTTTCTTGCTTATTTGTTTTCTTTTTTCTTCTTTTTTGGATCATGCAACAAAAAATTCCGCATCGGACTCTGGGATCCTCTCTAAAACACAAGTCTTTCTTTAAATTGTGTTTTCTTTTTGTTTGAGCATTTAGGCCTCTTTTGTTTGTCGTTTATTGGCTTTAAATCAGAAAGAACTCCACTGGTGCGCGCTGCCTCTCACCTCCATTTGTCTCTTTTTTCCTTCTGCGGGAATAAATCAAAGGGTTCACAGGGCTCAGTCAGATCCCGGTAGAGCTGTCTAATAACCGAGTGCGGCTACGATTATCTGTGAGTCATCCTGCACTGCGCTGCGCCTTTCGTGCAATGTTGTTCTTACTTGTACGCACCGTTGGCTACGTTGTTTTTATTTATTGATAATTCTTTTCAAAATCTCAATCTTCTTTCTTCTTCTTTCAATTTTCTTCTTTTTACTTTTATTTTCTTCGTTTCTCTCCCGAATTTCTTTCGCACGAAGCGTGGCATGTTAGCGGATTTTTCTTGGGAGCTCAAATCTCTCCTCTTCAATAAAGGCTTGCTCGCTCGCTCTCTCTCTCGAGGTGAAACAGGCTACAAATATTTTCTCCAACCACTGCGTAACTCGCAGAATCTTAGCTTCGATCCACTTTAGAGAAGAAGAAGAAGAGAACCTCAACACTGCTAGTGTCGAGCTCTAAGAACTCCGTGCTTCAGCGAGGCTTTACGACAAACGGAAACCCGCATAGCTCTGCTGATTCGAGTGAGTATCTTTTTGCCGCCTGCGAGACTCATCGGCTTGGTGAGTGGAACACTCGTTCCTTGCTTTCAGCTGCTGAGCCCATGGACGCCAGACCGAGGACCCTCGGATGCGGCTGCATCTCAACAGAGGCGAAATAGAAAAACGTAGTGTCATTGCATGTAAACGAACTCTGCGTGGTCGAAAATAAACCGCTGCTGTCCACTGCGCCCTCTCGCACACACTACACACAAACGCATCCTTGTTGCTTGGCTTTTAGGAAACTAACTGGTTATCCCGTATTTACTCCAGAGACCACAGTGTTTCTTTTCGAGGTAAATTGATGCATCTCGCTTCTGATCATTATGCCACCTTGTACCACACTGTGGTCCTAGATCAATGAGTTCGTTGTGGGTGTGTGTCTCAGGCATTTTTCAATAGTTCTACGGTCAAAATCAACCCACTGTGTCTGTGAAGCATTTTTCAATAGTTCTGCGTTCAGGATCAGCCCACTGTCAATAATGTTCTGCATTTTGTGTTTAGTCCCCACTCCACGTAATGTTACGCACTAAATTTCGCTCTTACCTAAAGTCAGCTATGTCGTATTTTCTCCGTGTTTACTTATAAGCATGGTTGGTACGAAATGCCGCAGCGTAATTCTATCCAGCACCAGCATTCGTGCTTTATTTCGCGCCATTTAGTTGAGAAAATCTTTTCTTGGCTGTCATTGCTGGTCCAGAAGGAAGCTCACATGCCAATAATAGTTGTCTGTCTCGATGAAGTCATAGCTGAGAGCTCCTTGGCGAGTCAAACATATAGCCCATCAAGTGATGGCCTTGGGAAAGACATAGCAGCGAACGGAATTAGCTAAGACCATTGTGTGTACAATTTTTGCGCTGTTTGGTTCAACTCAAGTCAGTCTGAAAACAAGAAAAAACGCGAACAGTTCATATCAGGGCTGGTTTCGTACCTCATTACCGCGGGAAATGTGAAAACCTTCCATGAAGGTGACCAAACAAGCGTGTTAGGGGGCAGTTCTGAGTGGCACTGCGCATTCTGTTTTTGGTCATTAATCATATTATTTCAGTACTGCTCTATTGTTCGTATTTCTATGCGAATATCTACGCAATGGAATGAACTTGCCGCAGATGCTATCTTCCATAGCAAGCATAAATTCAAGCACATCACTTGAGTTATGCTTGTAATCAATCCTAACGCACAGCGTATGTAACACTAATCATGATGATAGTTGTGTATTTGCATAGGAAGATAACTGAATGATCGCGTCTTCTACGAACCTTTTTCAATGTTGACACCTTGTTCGAGCGAGCGTGCGTGTTGGACTGTGCGGCGCACACGCCGTAGGTGAATGTATGAAGTACGCCAATAAGAGCGCCACTGACACTGTCCAGTGGTAATATGGCTGCGGTCAAAAAAGCAAAAGTCAAAAGGTCTATACGTGATGAATGATCGGGACACGCATTTTTCATTCGCAGGTCAGCAGCTTCCGGGTTAGCATCATGTACAACGGTGCTAACTACGACCCGGCAGCTAATGCCCAAGGTTATAGCCAGTACGGCTACGAACCTGCTGCGTACGCCCAGGCGTACAGCCAGTACGGATACGACCCCGCACAATACGGCCAGTATGGCTACGACCCTGCAGCGTACGCACTAGCCCCGTATGGACAGGCTCCGCCTGGCCAGGCGAATCGGGGGCTCTTGTTGTCAACATCCGCAGGTAGGAAACAGAAAACTGAGGCGCTGCTTCACAGTTCTAGCAGTTAGCTGTTGTGGGTAAAACCCTAGTTTCCTTGTAGTGAGTCAATTTTTTTTCTCAAACGGCTCAAAAATGGCGCCCAATACCGCCGGTATAAGCTCATGACTCGCAAGCGGGGATGTTCGCAGCAAAGTGTCACACTATAGCTGCCAATCAAACGTGGTTGAGGTGTTCACCGAGATTTCGAGATATTAGAGCTACTGCGTCCTTTCCTCAAAAACCTTTCATTTCCTCGAAACACATGCTTTCGCATTCCTCCAAATAAGCAGACTAGTATCCTCACAGTTAAACAGTAACAAGTAATTAGCAAATTAGTAATACCAGTGGTTGGTGTCCTAGGTCGTAAATGGGAACTCGGTACACGATATTGCACTGCGCATGCCCAAGGCGCCAGCAGAAAATGCACCTGCGCTTCAGCCTACTGCGCATGCGTGTGACGTAGTGGCGCCACCATCGTGCTAGAGAGGTGCTCCCCAGGCAGTCTTGTAGGACGCCTCCTGAGCGCCGATCTGGAAGCATGCCGCCTAAACGCTCTCCTGTGTCTCCAGCAACGAAGCGTGCGCGCGCTAATGAACGTCAGTGAAAGTGTCGTGAAGCGAACAATTGTGTAGTCATTAATCATCATCTTCACCACACATCAGTGACAGAGGAAGCAACACCGCGCTAAAGGCTTTCGCCTCACCGCACTTTAGGTCAACAAAGTGCCTTTCTGAATTTTTAGTGCGTGTGCATTTTTCTCACAATATCAGAATGGCGCGTGGGACCGTCATCTAGGTATTAAAAGCGCTAGGTCATCATCATCATCTGCCTAAATCAGCCTACTGCGGGACAACAGCATCTTACCTATCCCTATATTTAACCTTGCACTTCCCAGCTGTGGCCACATTATTCCCGGAGCCTTCCTTATCCCGTTCACCCCCCTGACTTTTCTGGCGCCCGAATCTACGCCTCCCATATCTCGCAATCTACTCCCGCTACCTTAAGGCCCCACCGGTCATCTTGGTTTCGCAATGTGAGCCCTGCTAGTGCCATCTGTTCTTAATTGCAACTAGAAAATTGGAAACTCTGCTTTTTTCCTTCCTTCCGTTTTTTTCCTTTCTCTTCCTGTCTGTACAAGTTACACCTATTCATTTGCTTTCCATAGCTGAATGGGCGGTTCTCAATTGAAATTTAATCATTTTCTTTATTTTCTACGTTTCTTCCCCATAGGATAGTACCGGTAAAATGTGGTGGCAGATAATTTCTTCTTGAGTCCTATTGGAAAACTTCTATTCGTCTGCTGATAGTGCCTGAAAAAATACACTTCATAATACTCTTACCTTCCTATTTTTCGATAATCTACGATTAACCACACCGCGTTTTTTTCGTGATGATGCTTCTAATGTTATTGAATTACAATCTGCGGAGGATGTCTTAATGTGGAGGCATGCACCACAATACTGAACTGTCATTATAAAAATACATTTCCAGTATTGCGCGAAAATAGTGCCTTGGATAAGGGAAAAATTAATTTTTAAGCGCATTGCGTCTTTGTTTGCTTCAATCTGATGACGCTGCTTAACCCAATCTGTGAAACAACCGGCAGAATAAACAGTGTGTCGAAATAAAGCGTGAAATCTCGAGGCATTGATGCCATCGGCACGATATGAACCTACAGTGATTCTTTTCTGGTTTGCAGCACTGTTTCAGGCTCCGTGGTTACAATGTATGTGTTTGGACTGGACCTTTGAGTTAAACATCTAAATCTGGTGGACACATCAGAAGCTACAAGCAACCGAAGGAATAGTTCCACGTATTTAGTGCGTGTTTCTTATTATCACTGGTGAACAGTTTGAAATCATTTGTACAGCGCTTTGTATGCCCTTCCGTCCTCACAGGGGAGCCAAATTATTTCACTTATACGAAGTGCCTTCGAGCTGGTGTTCCATTTTTTCATATAGTAGTCAGAATGAAATTTGTACCTTATCCGTGCCAGGTTTAGTACTACAATTTTTGACATTGTACTGGTCTAAACCACACCACTTCAAAAGATTATTTTTCTGTCCTTCCAGTGCCCAAAAACCAAGGGTAAGTAAAATTAATCACAGCAGTTTCAAACTGTTCTTCCTTTAGTATTGCTCATATTAACACCTGCCTATGCAGACTTCTATCACTTCCTTTCTTTGGCGGAAATCAATCACCGATAATCGCTTTTATTCTTCCTGTATTTTTTATGGAACTAGGTAATATACGTTGACTAAAGGCTCGAAAAAAATAGAAAGAACCGAGTTTCACAATTCTGATGATTCGGACTTTGAGCCTGTAACATTTTTAGTAGCAGCACCGCCATTAACCGCCAGAATCTGGAGAAATTATTGCTTGGAAGAATGTGCAATCCACCACGAAAGACAGGAGGTACGCAGAGGTCGTCATTAAACGGTAAAATATATTGAATTATGAAAATTACCTACTACAGGTATATTAGTAAGGGAAATCAGGATTGTCTCGCTTGCACATTTAGCCTTTGTTACAGCCAGCCCATAAACTAGCGGCCTTCATAAAAGCTTGCATTTCAACTTCCGGTCGCTATTGCTTCGCTAGTGATAGATGATACTGAAGAGATAGCATCAAGAATGAGTACATTTGAATGTGAGTAATATCAGAGTTACTTAAGCATCAAGCCATTTGAAAATATTCGGCTGTTACGAAGGAAAATACGGCTTGTTTTCCAGACCGTCGTTTCAAACCTCCCAAATACTATACGCTCAGCACCATTTTCGCTCTCTAAACTTTTCAAATCACGTGATGGCCTAAGGCTACGCAAAAACATTACTTGCCGCCTACTCGGCAAACACCAGGTTCATAAAAATGCTTGTGCGCAAGCGTGCCTTTGGTAGCAGGGGCTGCAGAATTCCTTCCTTCGAGATAACTATTTAATGACCTTTTAAACACCAGCCACAATTTGGCACCCTATCGTAGATACGCAGACATGCACATAGTGTAATTCTTCTTTACTTTCTTTCTCTATTTCTTCATATTTATTTTGAGGGCCATCATTTGGAACTAAACCTCTGTTTCGTCATAATTTTTACGCGTAGGGAAAAATAACCAGTACACTTAAGACTACTTATGAGCGTTGAATGCGAAGTTTTTAATTTTTTAAAATTTTTGTTCAACTTTATTTTTCTCTATCCTGTCTAATGACACACCTGCTGGTTAACATACCTTTGTTCGCTAAGCAGCAACGCGATTTTCTGCATATGAGATGCGTTCTCACTCGCAATCTAAATGTCCTGAGTGCAATGCCCAAACAACCTTCAGAAGAAGCTTCATTTTCATTGATAGCAGGTGACATCACCTGGGGATTTTGGGACCCCTGCTTCGATGAGCCACATAAATCTTTCGCATTAGAAATCAAATAACTACTGCTTTTTGCGTGGAGTTCAAAGTTTAACCAAGAAATGCACAGAAAGGCGCAAATATGCATACTAGTCTGAATACCTCAGCTGCTAATGTTGAAGCTCTTCTGGCTTTAAACGCTGAAAGTTACAATCCTTACTGGTTTGCTTGCTGCGCGGAGTTAGGAAAATGGAACAGAAAGTTATTTATCAAATCAAGCACAAATTTCGAGTTATACCTTCCGTCGTCATGATTATTAGCTTCTATGACTTTACCGAGAAGTCTAAACGGCACTCGCCAAAGCATTCCGCGTGTCTAACATGTTTGAATAACTCTCCGGTTTTCGCCGAACAGACAGCGCGGAACACTGCCTCCCGTTCTTGCGCGACCTAAAAGATAACAAAATATTCACCTAAATTTTTCACCGAAATAATTTTTCACCCAAAACAACATTTTTTTAAACCCCTCATCACTCGCGTCACCTTTCGTTAGCAATTTCTGCGGAGTTTTAAAACTTTGGAGCCGAAGTCAATAGTGATTTTGATTAACTTTACTTATTCCATGATGCAACAGTAGGAAACAGAAATTCATCCTAGTATGAGGCACTTGACTAGTGACTTTATGCCATAATCAAGACAGAAACGGGCTTTGAGTTTGAGCGAATCAGCAGAGTATCAGTGCACGTGTGACCTTTATGCACGAGCTATGCATCAAGAATAGTTTGCGAGGTTATACTCGTTCACGTCAAAGGACATATCACTAGGAAGCAATTATTTCGCAGCCGTTTTTTTTCGCGCTAGCTTCTACAATAGTGCTCATTTAAACAACAAAAAAAGAAACGAAGATGAAACAGGCAACACGAAGAAATTGTTGAAATAATTTCTCCGAAATTATTTGGTGCCTTTCACGTTTGGTATGAAGCAATATTGTGTTAAACGTCATAACCATCAGGAAACATTAAGTAATCTGGACCTTTCGAAATTCTTATCAGAGCCATCCATAAAGTTAAAGATACTAGATAACAGAGATAAGGGGGTTAGCTTCAATCTAGAAACCTTTAAAACAAGGCTGCAAAATGCAGAAAATGATTTTGCGTTTCTTTCAAGCACGTTTATTCCTCTTTTTGCAGGGAAAGCAGTGGAAATCCTCTCATGCTGATGATTAGCGCAATGCTGCTACTCGTATGCGCGTCTGTCGCCATCACTGCGTTTGTGCTCAGGGGAGGTGAGCACAAAGGCTTTCAAAGTGCAGTGTTCACATGGCACCAAGAGTGGATGACAGCATCACACTATCCCCGCCAGAGGAAGATCAGTCTTGGCATTGTTTCAAAAATAATATGATTTTAATCTGTCTCACCAAATGTGGCTTCAGTTCGCATGCATCGTGTCAGCTTTTCTCCTGTCATTGAAGATTAGGGTACAACCGTGTCAGTATCGCCTTGCTCCTTATTGGGTTAGGAAATCAGCTTTTTCTTGGATCATGAAGCAGAAAGCATAACAAGCATGCCTGTTATCCCAAATTCTTTTCTTTCGTATCCTTTTACTTTTTGAAAGAAATCTCATGTACATTGCGCGTTAAAATTGAATTATATTCACATATAAGAACATAGTTTGTAAAAAAAAGACACCGCACATCAGTATCCATAATTGTTTTTTCAGTGCGATGGTGAAGCAGAACGGACACAAGTGTGAAACGATTGAGTGGTAGTATAACTGCATATTCTTTCCTTTTATTTGCAAGACTCATAATGAGCATCGTTTGATGTTTATTACCGTCCTATCTTAATTGGCCACCATCGACATGGCAGCTTCAAAATTCTTTAAATTCTGGTCAGTTTGGGTCATGCGAGGTCACGTATTTTAACGCGAAAGGCTGCGTAGTTAGAAGCTGAAGACTGATACTTCCCCGCAGCTTCCTTGACCATTTCTACCACGACGGAGGATGAGAGAAATGAGCGTAAAACCCTTCCGCCGGTCGTCGTGCATAGCGTGAGGGTAGAGGTGCGAGTGCCAGCTTCCCGCACTACTACTACCACACCGACCCCAACGACGGAAGCATTGACGACACTTCCACCGTTGATGGGTGAGTCAAACACTCACTATTGTGAACATCATGCCGCGTCCCGCTTTCCTGCACACTTGCACTCGCCAGGGTAGCACAGCTGCCAAGCGCGAAGTAACGGCATCGACTACAGGTCATTTCGGCCACATATTCATGGGGGCTAGTTGTGGAAGAGGGTTATAGAATCCGAGCTGGTTCAATGAAATGCGCAGCCCTCCTCTATGGAACCTGTTTCTAATATCCTTGTTTCACACGATCCTCTATCCTTTCCATCAAATTGAGCCAGTGTTCTACCAAGTGAGAGACGTTTGGCGAGAGGATATGTTTTGGAACAAAGCATTATTATCATTTCATAACACTGTACAAAAGTGTCAATCCGACCTTTCTAAGGAGTTGGATGTAATCGTCTTCAGTCCCAGCATTTCTTGACAAGAGAGAGTCGAACGTCCTGAAATCCTGTAAAAACAAGACACTGAGGCTTATCTGCAAAAATTATTTTGAATGTTCACGCTATAAGAGCGACCACTTTCATTTTACTGGTGCATGTTCAATGAACGTTTGGTTTGCTTGATGGAGTGTCCCGAGAAGTAAATTTTATGTTCGCCGGTAAATGAACCACCGAGCATGTCGTTGGAATCCAGCCTCCTCACCTTTTAGATTCAAAGGTATCAAGAGTATAATATGTGCACGTTTGTTTCTTTTCTTGTGGCAATATAAGCTCCTCTGGCTATCACAGTGCAGCTTGTAACCTAGGCTCAGAAAGTGTAGAATACTAATTTCTCCAATCAAAAACGCTCCTTTATGAGTTCATCGATATTGTCAGCTACAACCAGTAGAGGTTTCAGGGAGCATTTTAGTAGTCATTGTCACAGGACAGGCGTTCAAGCAAGAATTAATTCAGCATAAATCGGTGATAAGCATATGGCACGGTACGCCAACAAGAAGGCGGTACGGTAGTAGAATGGCTGGTCACTTGAAACTGGTGGCGCGTAAACGCAGCATGTAAAATTATTTCAGCACTCCACGATCAGCAAGGTCATGGCTACGCTTGTCTCTGCTGTTTCTGCAGTTGCATGCAGCCTATTGATTTCGCAAGAAAGCGGGTCACCGTCTTTGACTGCTTTGCTGGCCCTTTTGCTGTTTGCCAAAGAGTGCATATTACCAAATAATTTGCTCGAATATCTCAAAAGATTCTCTTACGTCGTTCCCGCTAAGGGAGGTTGTGCAGGTAAATTAACAAAGCATTTAATAAGAGAAAGAATGTATGCTGCGATCTAGCATTTACCAGTCGGAAAGAATGTAAAAAATCTCGCTGAAGATAAAAGATACAGGATGTTCACCGCAAGAATGTCGTCACCCTAGCGAATGGCCACAGTAGAGATGAGGTAATTTCAGAGTGCAGTACTTCTGGATAGGAACTTGTACGATGCAAGTACGTTGCTGAAACACATCCTCCAATTAATTTATTTTCTAACAACCCAGCGAATGCGCGGTGTCACGACTCACGTGAGCGTTATTAATGTTCAGATCTGCTGAAAGCCTGTACCTACCTCTGCGTGCGCTGATTTGAAACGACCTGCTTTAATATGACTCACTGTTGCTGGTTTCGCTGTTGGCCTGCAACACGACTTCAGCCAGCTTATGGATTTAGCCTCACTCTTTTTTGGTTCAGAAAAAATGTACGTTGCCAAACATAAAAAAGATGCTTGCAGGCAACAAAGAAGAAGACTGGGCGCCAAGCGTGTCCTTCGATTTTTTGTATCCACACCCGATTCTTGGCCGATCCCTCAGTGTGGGTATGTGCCATCTTTTGATAGGCTAACAACAACAACAACAACAATTTTGTATGCACTGGTCTGATGTCGGCTGGAGCTCTGAGGGTGGAAGTTCACTGAAATGCTGTGTCACGCTCTTGAACCCCTAGACAATCATTGTTCCATGCCACATTGCAAACGTTTCTCAGACCCTATGCTTCAGACAGCAGCGTGCCATTGGAAATGAATGGTCACCTTCTTTGTCAGCAATGCAAGGTGTTCATAAAGTACTGCCCAGAAACTATTTACTTGTTGCTAGCACGTAAGATGCAGCCTGCGTACATATCTGTGGCCACAGGAGCCAAACAAACTTCCAAGTCATGTCAATAGACTTCCTATTGGCCCTGGACTTCAAAAATTGGAGTCCAAATGGGTGACCGAAAATAAACAATCGCGAAACTTAATTGGTTGCGAGAAAACAGATTTAAGAATCGAAATAATATTCCAAAATAGCAAGCAATATTTCAGCCTTTGAGTTCGTCGTCACACCTCAAACCTGGAAGTCACTTTGGCATTGTCCTCAGGCCTGCTCCCAAATGCATTTTTTTATTTTGTGGTACAAGCTCAAAAACTGTTATATGAAACAGCAATTTCACCCTTGATGAAAGCAGTTCCACAAGACATTTTTATATTCAAGTCTGTCGTTTTGAATGTGAAATAAGCACAAAATCTGCTTTTACAATCGAAGGGACCTTTACAGCGGTCAGTATTTGTCAGTAGTATGCATGACCTGCAACGACAAGAAAGCTCTTCCAGTTTTGATGAGAGCTTACTGTCGAGCATGCTGTATCTAGAGAAAGGGCTGGCCACCCATGGTTTGGAGAGCAAGGAGAACTACGTTCGGAACACGGATGATCACGTATGGATGGATGGATAGAAGATAGTAACGTTCCCTTTGAAACAGGGTGGTGGCAGTTGCCACCATGCACGGCTTTTTTATTTATTTTTATTTATCTCTGTCGTAAACTGTTATTAAAAATCGTCGTTTTTTTAATACGTTTTCCTACCCTTGTAACCTTATGTCACCTCTATGTTTCTGAGCCATCAATATTGCAATCGCATTTTGCTAACTTCCATCGCAGTTCGATGTCACCTGCAATCCGCATTTCAAAGAGCGGGATGTCTAGGAGTGGTTTCGTAAATACATTACATATAGTAGGAATGCGGCGGGAGCTAGAAGCTCTTAAGGAAAGCGAGCAGCAGAGGCTCACCTTTATCGAATAATTTATACGCATCTTTCTTCCTACCGCAGTGGCCCATCAGTTGTTTTAACGTTAGCCTGTATGCTGGAGGTGCGGGGTTCACTGCCAAGTGCACCTAGGCGGGCGCCAACTTTTTAATAGGTAAACGCTTTCCGCAACTCGGTACACCATTTGTTAAGTGTAAAACGACCGAGAAGAAATGTATTTCAGAATACGTTTTTGCGATGAAGCGTAATATGCCAAACCAAAACATTTTTGTATTGTACATATCAAACGCGCCAGCAATGGCAATCTATGGGCAAACCGCCGTCACACCATCAAAAATGAAGTCGTCATCAGCATTACCGGCACTCCTATTTTCTTGTACTCGCAGTACGCTGCACGCGATAACAGTGAATGGATGGACGTATATATTTCCAGGCATCGGGCCTGAGATACTGATTTGCACCTACGGCCGAAGGACAACGGCGGATAGAGTGATGGCAAGTGACGGCCTCTGCGACATCGCCTTCTACGACTCGATATACGCCGACGGCAGGAATATTCTTGGTGACAACCGTTTCGGATCGGACTTGGTGACATTCATGGGTGCTGTCGCAAGATATAGGAAGACCAAGCTTGGAGTAGCGTTTGCGTTTCAGTGAGTGATTCTCTCAGTTTAAGCCGGTCAAACGCGCTTAACTGGAAAATTGACGATTTGATATAGCACAAGCAGAAAGTTCAGGGCCCCTAAAAAATGGACACTTATTTTTCTTCCATTCTATTCCGTTCTTTGCATCGGCAGTACCAATCAGCGAATGTGTTTCATGCTTTCTCTGCCAAGCCATTTTTGTCCGAAGGCTCTACGCTCGAATTGAAGGCACTTGACGGTTACGACAAGTTTTATCAAAAAGCTTTAGGGAGTTAGTCAGAATAGAGAATGCCTTCAGCAGCTAGAAAGAAAACAATCGCAATGACAGCGACTTTGTGTTTTTGCTCTTTTTTGTCCTCTCCAAAGAAAGGATCAAGGCATTATATTCTGCTCCTATTCAATATATTGGCTGCAATACTGGGGCACTGAAAGTACCAATTAGACTCTTAACGTATATAGTAATAACACGGGGCAGACAAGCTGCTCTTTTCTTTTTTTTGTTTTGTTCTCGATAATGTGATTTTTAATGTCTCTACGCAGGCACATTGACCAATTGGGAAACGATCTGAGGCGGACCAAGCCGAATCCGCTTCAGGTGTTCTGGCAACGGAGGATATACCACACCGGAGTTCTCGATACGCCCCCAAACGCTACCCGAAGTCAAATGATGATAGCAATGTCTCGGATCATGGTGCGGCTAATATTTCTCTTATCATAATACTTAAGAGCGCGACACTACAACATCTAGAAGATAAGAAGAACGATAAATTGCTAGAAAGCGTTATACCGGGTCTGCCGAGTCACCACAAGGGGTTTAATGGCAGCACACCATGGAAGAGGTCGTATCGACAGAGACCCCTAACTAGGGTACTCATGATTTGTTTTCTTAGATACTCTTCCAACTTTTAGAGCAAGCTAACAGATAACATAGTAACAAAGGTCTAGTCCTTTCATAAAACTAAAGTTGTCAACCTTTTAGCCTCTGCGCCGTGTAGGAAGGCTTCTGTAGAATCACTCGTGCAATTTGGGATACACCAGGATGATAACTAACCGTGCTTAAAAAGTTATGGAGCACTGACAATGCATAACCGCCCAAGCGGCGATGCCTGGAAGCATGTCGCTTGAACTCATATTTGGAGAAGCGGGTTTGTCCCCCGTTAAAAACCGTAGGAACGGTTATTTTCTGATGGATCAAGAAAAAAATTCGATTTTGCTCATTCGCAATGTTTTCTAACTTATGTGCACAAACTTTCAGCTTGATATCCGAACAACCTTTTTTCTACATTTTTTTCTCTTTTGCGCATCGTAAAAAGCCAGGAAACTAGAACAAATTTCTTAGAAAACTGTTACAGCTTTCACTGCACATTTTTAGTGCTTAGAACGAGTAATAAGAATCTTTTTTTTTTGCACTAACTTGCCATTCTCTGTGGTGTAGTTGCTGTAGACGTGGTAGAGTGCGAACAAGGTATCATGCCGCGCATTCATAATTCATCACCCGAAAATAAGATTGTTATCGCATCTCACTTCATAGAGAGTAACAAAGTAAACGGGGTAAATATAAATCCAGTACTCTTGAAGGAATCAGCTACGCAATGCGAGCATCAGCCCAGAAAGGCGCTTTTGGAAAAACACCAATTTTTATTTCTCCACAGGGCGCCACGTTTTTCGCCATAGGCGCAGCTTTAAATGAAGCATTGCTTGGCTGTCTGGCCTTTCACTTGGTTCGCTTTTAATGACTCCCTGTGGTGCAGTCTTATGCTGCTTGTGGTAGAATCCTACGCACCTCTAACCATGGGGCCCGAACAGCTCAGCAGCGCCTCCGTAGCAGTGCCGGATGCTTTCCACTGCGGATCAAACCACTTTCCGCAGGCGCGATAGATAGACGGCACCCTCTGTAATTATTAGACTCGCAGCAGCCCGAAGACAAAAACTTCTTGCAATTATTGATAGTAGGTGGCTTTCTATTGCTGTGGCCGTAAAAATGTGGCGTTCATTAGTTCTTTTCGAACAGGGTGTCAGTGCCCGAAGTTGGTAATATTGCTCAAGTCTGTGGGGTTTGAAGTTGGGGAGATAAGTACTTTCTCCCCACTCAATCGCGGCTGACACGGTTCAAAGCCGCCCGGACCCCACCCCGTGATCGCGTACGCTACCGAGCGCTCGCCGACCACGGCGGGCCTTGCTCTGGGGGAACAAAGGAACGACACATTGGCTGACACAAACAGGCATTTATTGCTACAGAAACAATAACGCCAGCTAGCAACAAGGTACGCTAATGAATCGAGGGCGTCCGACTCACCAGCAAGGTTCCGAGCGAATGTTCGCCCGCGCTAGGGCAAGGGATATAAACTCCGCAGGCCGGACGGGACGAGTACGGGAGCCTGTCTCCCTGTCGCTTCTTCGCCCCGTCGGCGAAGAGCGGAGACCCGAGCGACGCGTCCGCCCCGGCTGAATATCCCGGCCGAAGAGACCCCATCTCCCGCGGGCAGGCTTCAGCAGTCTCCCGCGCAGCGACGCTGGCGCCCTCTCTTGCCAGTTAATGTAACTGACAAGGGAATCCGCTCAGCCTCGAGGGGAGACCGCCGCTGCACGGTGCCTCGCGGGAAAGCAAACTCAGGGGGCTGCAGGGCAGGTCCCCACATCCCCCCAACCTTAAATAGACCCACGCGCCTGAAAGTACATGCTATGGAGGAGTCTCCTGGTCTTCATGTCTTTGAGGCACGTCTTGCAGCGGAGGTCACGCCGACAGCGTCCACGCAGACTTCCGCGGTATTCCGAAGGCGGCGTGAAGGTCTCCGCTGGGACGACTCGTATGGCCCGCGGACTACCGTGTCCGCAGGCCCGCGAATCGAAGGCCGGTGGGAAAACTGCAGGCCAGGGTCCTGCAGTAGTCACCAGGGCAGCAGCAGCCGGAAGGTGACTGCTGACTGGTCTCGCCACAGCTGCCCCGGATGGATGCGGCGAACAGGATACAGGCCGCTCCGTCGCAGCAGGTGGCAGCGAGACGATGTGCACCGGTCAGCAAGCCTGGGTGGCTCCACCGGATCTGCAAAATTGTCGAAACGCTCTCGGCGTGCCTTTAACGTAGGTCACGGGAGGGGAAACGGCATCCGCAAGGGCCTCGTGGCACAATGCCTAACTCGCTAGCAAAACGTGTCGGCGGCTGTGCAAACGCAAAGTTCGAGTGAACCAAGCCCTTTCTTGAGTTGAACGAGACTGCTCAGTTCGTGCGAGGTTGCAAAAAAAAAACGGACGGGCAGCAAAGTGCGCCCCCTCTCAACGTCACGGTCCGGTGGTCATGTCTCTTTTAATGTGGTGCAGGCAGCTCCGAAAAGCCTCAGGCCTAACGACCACTCCGACAATGACCGTGACCACAACACAGACCCGAAACGGGTTTTGTGCGCGCAGCCGCGAGGAGACATCAGCTTTGTGGGGTGGTCCTACCCCGCTCACTGCACAAAGCAGCTTCTGAGCGGTCGGCGCCCACCGTATCGGACGGTGTCGGAGCGCCCGGTGCCGAGCTGCAATACCAGCGAGCTCGTAGCGGCACCCGTGGCCCCAGGCCACCCGGCTCCCAGAGCCGCTACTCCCAGAGTCGAAAAAGAGATAGTAGAGAAAATATATACAGAAACTCGGACCACCCACGCGGCTTCCGTACTCACTCGCTTCGGGCTCGGCGACTCCGCGGGCGCTAGGCCTCGAACTCCCTCGATGCGGACCAAGTCATTCTCACGAAGAAACTCCAGGGAAAAAAAAATGTGCTGAGCGTGTCGAGAAGTTCAAACATGCTGCAGCGCAATACACCTCGCACTCAAGAAAGCATGCCGCAGGTCCTAGCGATCAAAATTCACTCTAGGCCTAGCACTTGTCAAGTCCGGACAAAGAGCGTTCCTCGCACCGAACCGACAGTCGTCCAATGTTCCAAGAGCAGGCCCCACGTTGGGCTGCCAGATGTGGGGTTTGAATTGGGGAGATAAGTACGTTCTCCCCACTCAATCGCGGCTGACACGGTTCAAAGCCGCCCGAACCCCACCCCGTGATCGCGTACGCTACCGAGCGCTCGCCGACCACGGCGGGCCTTGCTCTGGGGGAACAAAGGAACGACACATTGGCTGACACAAACAGGCATTTATTGCTACAGAAACAATAACGCCAGCTAGCAACAAGGTACGCTAATGAATCAAGGTCGTCCGACTCACCAGCAAGGTTCCGAGCGAATGTTCGCCCGCGCTAGGGCAAGGGATATAAACTCCGCAGGCCGGACGGGACGAGTACGGGAGCCTGTCTCCCCGTCGCTTCTTCGCCCCGCCGGCGAAGAGCTGAGCCGCGAGCGACGCGTCCGATCGCGGCGATTATCCCGGCCGAAGAGACCCCGTCTCCCGCGGGCAGGCTTCAGCAGTCTCCCGCGCAGCGACGCTGGCGCCCTCTCTTGCCAGTTAATGTAACTGACAAGAGAATCCGCTCAGCCTCGAGGTGAGATCGCCGCTGCACGGTGCCTCGCGGGAAAGCAAACTCAGGGGGCTGCAGGGCAGGTCCCCACATCCCCCCAACCTTAAATAGACCCACGCGCCTGAAAGTACATGCTATGGAGGAGTCTCCTTGTCTTCATGTCCTTGAGGCACGTCTTGCAGCTGAGGTCACGCCGACAGCGTCCACGCAGACTTCCGCGGTATTCCGAAGGCGGCGTGAAGGTCTCCGCTGGGACGACTCGTATGGCCCGCGGACTACCGTGTCCGCAGGCCCGCGAATCGAAGGCCGGTGGGAAAACTGCAGGCCAGGATCCTGCAGTAGTCGCCAGGGCAGCAGCAGCCGGAGGTGACTGCTGACTGGTCTCGCCACAGCTGCCCCGGGTGGATGCGGCGAACAGGATACAGGCCGCTCCGTCGCAACAGGTGGCAGCGAGACGATGTGCACCGGTCAGCAAGCCTGGGTGGCTCCACCGGATCTGCAAAATTGTCGAAACGCTCTCGGCGTGCCTTTAACGTAGGTCACGGGAGGGGAAACGGCATCCGCAAGGGCCTCGTGGCACAATGCCTAACTTGCTAGCAAAACGTGTCGGCGGCTGTGCAAACGCAAAGTTCGAGTGAACAAAGCCCTTTCTTGAGTTGAACGAGACTGCTCAGTTCGTGCGAGGTTGCAAAAAAAAACGGACGGGCAGCAAAGTGCGCCCCCTCTCAACGTCACGGTCCGGTGGTCATGTCTCTTTTAATGTGGTGCAGGCAGCTCCGAAAAGCCTCAGGCCTAACGACCACTCCGACAACGACCGTGACCACAACAAAGATCCGAAACGGGTTTTGTGCGCGCAGCCGCGAGGAGACATCAGCTTTGTGGGGTGGTCCTACCCCGCTCACTGCACAAAGCAGCTTCTGAGCGGTCGGCGCCCACCGTATCGGACGGTGTCGGAGCGCCCGGTGCCGAGCTGCAATACCAGCGAGCTCGTAGCGGCACCCGTGGCCCCAGGCCACCCGGCTCCCGGAGCCGCGACTCCCAGAGTCGAAAAAGAGATAGTAGAGAAAATATATACAGAAACTCGGACCACCCACGCGGCTTCCGTACTCACTCGCTTCGGGCTCGGCGACTCCGCGGGCGCTAGGCCTCGAACTCCCTCGATGCGGACCAAGTCATTCTCACGAAGAAACTCCAGGGAAAAAAAATGTGCTGAGCATGTCGAAAAGTTCAAACATGCTGCAGCGCAATACACCTCGCACTCAAGAAAGCATGCCGCAGGTCCTAGCGATCAAAATTCACTCTAGGCCTAGCACTTGTCAAGTCCGGACAAAGAGCGTTCCTCGAACCGAACCGACAGTCGTCCAATGTTCCAAGAGCAGGCCCCACGTTGGGCTGCCAGATGTGGGGTTGAATTGGGGAGATAAGTACGTTCTCCCCACTCAATCGCGGCTGACACGGTTCAAAGCCGCCCGAAGCCCACCCCGTGATCGCGTACGCTACCGAGCGCTCGCCGACCACGGCGGGCCTTGCTCTGGGGGAACAAAGGAACGACATATTGGCTGACACAAACAGGCATTTATTGCTACAGAAACAATAACGCCAGCTAGCAACAAGGTACGCTAATGAATCAAGGACGTCCGACTCACCAGCAAGGTTCCGAGCGAATGTTCGCCCGCGCTAGGGCAAGGGATATAAACTCCGCAGGCCGGACGGGACGAGTACGGGAGCCTGTCTCCCCGTCGCTTCTTCGCCCCGCCGGCGAAGAGCGGAGCCGTGAGCGACGCGTCCGATCGCGGCGATTATCCCAGCCGAAGAGACCCCATCTCCCGCGGGCAGGCTTCAGCAGTCTCCCGCGCAGCGACGCTGGCGCCCTCTCTTGCCAGTTAATGTAACTGACAAGGGAATCCGCTCAGCCTCGAGGGGAGACCGCCGCTGCACGGTGCCTCGCGGGAAAGCAAACTCAGGGGGCTGCAGGGCAGGTCCCCACAAGTCCAAACCTCAGAAATGTTACTTTAGACGAGCAAGAGCAGCTACTAAAGCTCAAGATTATCGTCTGCGCATCGGTTCTTGCTTAAGCTCTGCCGGTTTCTCGGGGCAGCCAACACCGTCGCACAGTCGCGTGACGAGAGCTTGAAACCAAGGCATTTTTTTCTGCGTTCGCTTCCACGAGGAGTATCAAGCTTAGACATAAGTTTCCGCCACGAACAAACAAACTTTCCGAAGAGCGAAGAAAGCGCTTTCCTGTCGCGGCTCCTCAAACATACCGGAGTTGAAAGAATGCCGACTTCATGGGCAGTTCATGCACCACCGCGGTCGATGAAAGAAACAAAAAGCATTTTTAGGGTATCTCTCTTTATATTGCAGCACTCAAAACTTCGATACTACATAGAAAATTAGCTGTATGAAGAGATATTGTGAATTTTAGGAAATCAACTTCCTTCGGCCATCTACTGATATTTTAAGTCGCGTCCCTCCTTAACGATATGACAAAGTGCGTACATTCACGTCAGCGTTGCAGCTAGGATGATGTCCGATTACAGCCACGGGCTTAAGAATGCGTGAGCAAGGATATCAGCAGAAACTACGCCTAGGTATATTGCTAGTACGCAATATTGCTTTACAAACCAATAGCAGCAAAAATAATACATTTCCACACGTTGACTGCGGCAAGACAAAAGCCTCGAATTATCGCTGTCCAGTGCCCACCATGCCAGCAGGTTTTCTTAAACTCTGAGCCTAGCTTCCACGGATAGCGGTTACATTTAGTTTCCCTTGGAATGATTGTTACTACAACGTACCGGTGGTATTGTCCGACCCACATTACATGCGCCACCCACGTTGACTCCTAGTTGTCTCCTCATCACCGTCTTGTACTATTGTTGTCTAAAATATAACTCCCTTCTGCTCAACCGAAAGAATTCGGATGCATCTGCTTGATCGGTGTGTCCTTGAGCTGCACGGTCAGCCTGAAGCTTGCCTTTCAGATCTTCGTGTCCGGGTGTCCGTATAATCCGATGTTTTGCATGGAATGGGCTCCCCTTCTGAGGATATCGGCGGCCCTTTTCCCTAGTCTTCCGTTCACGAAACTCCAGCACGCATTCTGGGAGTCTGTCAGGGGCTTTCTCGTCATGTTCCCAAAAGAGACCACTAAAGCAACTGCGTTCTCCTCAGCGTCCCTAATCGTGCAACCCCGCAGCGATGCGCCGAGCAGTTCGCTGCACCTGTGGTCAGTTACCACAACCGCTGCCTTTTGGTCATTTTAGTAGATTGATGCATCCACGTACGCAGCATATCCGCGATTTCCACAGACCCGCTCAATCGTACTGGCTCTGGCCTGCCTCCTTCACATGTTGTGGGTCGGATGGATGTGCCTTGGTACAGGCGCAACATTAAATGTGCCCCTGATCTAATCCGACACGCCTGCCGTCCGCTCGATCCGTCTCGATAGCCCAGTTGTCTCAAGAAGGCTCATCCAGTTGTTGTGAGCAGGAGCCTTTCCCTCTGTTTGACTCTAGCTGCGCTTCCCGAAGCTCCTCGTATGTGTAGGGCGTTGAGGACGAGTCAGTCGCGCTCCGGATGTACGCAGAGATATTTAAATATTACAAAGATGGCAGGCGAAAGTACCTTCCGCCACAAAACAAACTAGACAGGGAGCAGTCAGTATCTTGGTGGCAGCAGCAGACAATTCGTACCCGTGCAATGCTCCCGACCGCATACTGGGACACCTGTCTTTGGTGCGGTGATAGACCGACTCGCTATCATATTAGATGGGGCTGTCAGCGTACCGCAATAGTCTCGGTAATTTTGAACGGCCCTAGGGAGCAGTGGGAGCCCGCGCTGTAGAGCTGCAACGCGCGAAACCAGCTACGGTTTATTGACTGCGCGTGCCGGAGAGCTAAGGCCACCGAAGTTCTTGATTAGGGACCCGATCACTAAAGACGCCGGCAACGACAATTGGTTTGAGCAAATAATGTTACGTCTATCTCTCTCTCTCTCCGGATAGATCTGAACAATAGGGTACAGTGCATAATCGCTTGTGCGTCTTTCTATAGAAACGGCTTAAGTTGTCGATCTAAGTTTTTATGGCAAACTTTTCATCCCCTTTTCCTCGTTTCGAATGGCTTAATTCCATCAATGTTGCGCAATTCTGCAGGCGGGACTTTGATTCCTCATCAAAAAAAAAAAATGAGGGAGTACCGGCTGTACCATACCACGAAATTAGACAGAAATCCCCACACAGTCACATTTTTTTCTTTCCGCCTTTGACAGATTCTAGACCGCTTTGCCCAGAGCCAGACAGCGCTTAACCGTCAGGCGCTCACAGCTCTCTCTTTGCCATCTCCAGCCAGGGAGTGGATATACTTCATTAACGACGAGTTCAAGTGAGTACCGCTTCTCAAGTAAACGGTAATTGACAACTTACGTAGTTTCAGGGTATAGGCCACAGGTGTCTAAGGAAGCCCGAGGAAAATGCCTAAGAAATGTTACGAGCAGTGCTCCGGAAAACATATGGCGCCACATATGATTTATGTTGCACAGTGGCTGATTCTTGCAGGTATGCTTTCTTAACACTGTACATTAGAGCCCGTAAACCAGAAGGCAGCATTGTGGACGCTACTACCAGCTTCGATAAAAAGTTAACTCCTGGGGTGGCAATTGTGCACTGGGTGAAGGAGCTTCCTGTGGCCGCGGAAACTTCGAACCTGACACGACTGTTCCCGTTCAATCGTTGTTCGTACAAACGAAGTCAAGAATCGGCTTCTGATTTCTTTAGTCCTGAGACATTCTAGACATGTCTTAGTAAAACCATTCCGTATAATGTTCCTGTAGAGCCCATGGTCATGAATACGGCAGAAAGCTTTCAGAAACGTTATGACACGGGTGTCTGTACTTAAGGCACATAGGAACGCATCAAAGGCGCAGGCAGAAGGAAGTGGCTTTGGATGTGGGCAGAGGTAGACAGGGCGACCACATGGCCCTTGACGTTCTTCTCAGCGTGTTTCTTCGCGCAAGATATTTTACACATCGAAAAGCAACTAGGCCAAATGAACACGTTAGCAGTTACTGCGCCTACGCGCTGAAAGGTGACTGGGATCTCTACGACACTGCACAACTCTCAATAACAACTCCACAATTCTCCAGTAATGTAGGAGAGTGGCAGCTCAGAATATATCAGAAAGAATTATTTGCACGCCTCTGTTGACAGAACTAGCGGCGCTGAAGAAATGAAAAGGTTTGTGTGTACAACTCAACAAATTTTACCAGAAATGCAGAAGAGTAAATCTTGGAGGAGATAATAAAATACGAGACGTGCTGAAACATGAATATTTTCTTTCTAAAGTTTCGAACTTTTATAGATAGTTATGACCCAAGGGATAGCTAAGGCATCTAATATTTCGAGCGGGTTACATAAGCATCTAAAAAATGAGCGTTGGTAGTGACATTAAATTTTGCGGACCAATTTTACGTCTTCATGTACAAAATAGAGTTAATTCAATGCAAGAACCAATTGTCATGAAAGCATGTCGAGGGATTTGTGTGCAGAGAGTACACACAAGTATCCTTCTAAATACCTACCAGGTTATAGACCGACCTTATTAGCCTATACGGACAATGAATATGCATCTATTCAGAAGCGTGGCACGACAAGAAAGCGTGAATTCGTTTAAGAGAATTAGATTAAGACGCTTAAGTTTTAAAGCGCGAAGAAGAAATAGATTAAAAATCCACACGTTTGCTGATTGAATGGGATGCTAAGTAATTAATGATGTGGGTTGTCGCGAATCCCCTAACAGCGGAGCATGTAAGAATGATGGGTGGTGTAAAAGAACGTATCAAATGAAAGCAATGGCAAACTGTCTAGAAAGTGAGCCATCCATTTCAAGTATGAACATATACGGAATATTTAAAAATAATTTACCTGTGTTCTTCTGCTGAGGCAAAACCTGCCGCGAGATAACACGAAATTTTGCTAACCGGATAAATAATCACCCACACCGTTCAAAAATGAGTCCATGAAAAAAATATTAGGGAAAAGAAGGAATTAGAGCGCACTTAACTGCCAATTTCAAGTTAAGTGCTCCCGTATTTTGGAGCTCCTTAAAAAGCGCTGTTATCGGTTAACCGAAAATTTTCAGTGCTGGGCTACTATACGCTGTGATTTTTTAAAAAATAGTAGCAATGAGCTGAACCCCCGTTTTATATTCTGGTATTTTATTTCGCTGGATAATTAAAAATTAATTTTGGACTTTTCGCTATCGATTTCGCAATGTATGGATGGATTTATAGTCGGCCGCACGGAGAGCTATATTCCTTTGAACAGCATTTAGGCTGTTCTACAGTATGCGTTGTATTTTTGCGCCTATTGTCTATGCGTCGTCTGAAGAACATTCTTCACAGAGTTCACATCAATTTCATTGACATGCAGGAGGCTTCAGTTTATCCCGGACCTGCTCGTTGTGTACGGCCACTATCCGTTCGGGGACAACACCGTCGACAACTGCGCTGTCATGCCACCGACCCGTTTATCAGGAGTCCCCTTAGCCCTCGAATTGCGCGGCAGTTACTCCTACGACATGGTGAGATGGCTTGTGTAATCAAAGGTACATGTCTTCGTTATTCGGAAGCAATCTTTCGCTCGCATCCGAAAGCGGAAAGAAACTGGCATGCATTGAGTTATTTGATTGAACAGAGTGGTGCGGAGTACTCTTTGCGTTCTGTAAGGCCAGTATGCGACGAAATACAGCGTCCTCCATGCAGTACGGTTCCAAAGTGTAATGGGACGGTCATGATGCACTGCTCCTTTAGCGGAACCTCAGAGAGTAAGGACAGATATGTTGGTCAGAATATTCAGTCTTCTATACGACAGCAATCTGTCGTATTGGCGCGAAAGTGCTGATCATTATTATATAATCTTGTATTTAGCTACACCATCTAAGCAGGTAAACTGTTGGCAAAATGCAAAGATTCTACTGGCTTAAGATTGCGAATTGAAGTATCGAATTTTCAAAAATAGAACTTGGCAAGGTTGTTTCCAGTTGAACATGAAAGGCACATTTTCAACTACTACGCAAACGGTGTACAATCTTCTTTAAGAATCCGGAGAAAACATGGAGAAGGGTATTTCTATTATGGAATAGTCAACAAAGCGAGAAAATAATGTGACTTAGGCGAAGGGCTCGGGAAAATGCTGTAGGAAGAGCCTCTCGTCTTTAGGGTCATGCCACGAATTCTGCACGTCCCTGCGAATGTTTCGAATAAGTGAAGCTTCCCGCCCCTGCATCGGATATCGTCACGATGCCCGCTCGAGTGTTTTACACAGACCTCTCTGGCACTCTCTTTTTTGTAAATAAGCTAGTTTGTAGAGAAGCAGGCTATATTTGGCATTTGCATGAACTCCGCAGAATCGAGTTCAGCTACTCTGTATGGCAGAGAAGTGGTTGGTAGATTTGTGTTAACGCCGTCGTGTCAGGCCCGGGAGTGGAGTGGTCTTGCCCCAGTAAAGCGGACGTCAAAGGAGGTTTGTCTTGCAGACCTCGTCCGCAAATTCATTTAATTCTTTTTTACGCCTCAGAGGGCAGTGCTGGAGCTGAGCTTGTAGGTGCCGGTTTATTACGCGTGCGGTCGCGGTCCGACTGTTCACACGCTGGCATCAAATTTATGGAGACGGCTTGTCACCCTTTTGGAGTGACGTTACTTAGTCTGAACCTTGACGTGAACCTCGGCTGTTGGGTTTATGAAAACGACACTTACCTATGTGATTTTCGCCAAGCCTACAAGAGCCCGCTTGTTGACGTGAGCCGCTGAAGCCAGCCACACGGGGCACTGAGCAGGAGGGAGGTTTGGGTAGAAACTCATTTCGGGTTTCCAAACTGCTTTTTGTTTTCGAGTGTCGTCAGTGACGACTGCGTCTTCATTTCATGGGTAGTGTGGAGAACGGATGGCTGCGCGTAAAGTGGAAAGGAGATGTGACATATTCGAGTAGGGGAATAGGCTACTGGGCAGGAGAAATAGCCAAAATACTAGAGGAAAAGCAGGATCGGGAAGATGAGTGTGTTATACTGTACGCCGCTTAACTTGGGAGTCTGAGAGCTGCTATGCTGGGATTGTGGTGGAGCTAGTGTGTACAGTGACTGCAGGAAGTATGTGTAATGTTACATGGTCTCCTTTAAAAAGTGCGCCTCCTCGTGCATGGAAGGGGAAGGCCAGGGGATCTTTGTTCCCCATATAAAAGTGTATTGGGCAAGCTGATTGGCCAGCTCATAAGCGGAAATTCTTACACGGTCTGACGCCCACACCCCAGCAACGCGATAGGGAAAGTTTAAAAAGCACAAGGGTGAAGTCCCAGCGTAATTCCTTGAGGAAGCAGCGCACGCGAATGGCCCGTGTGGCTGTCGTCTGCGGATAATCTCATCCGTGTGAACACATAATTTTTTCTCTCGTGGCCAGGTTAACCTGATACGTAGTAGGGTCATTCGACACTCGCACTTTTCCGTCGATCTCAGCTCCCACCATATATCGTGGCACGCATTCTACGGAAACATGACGTCTGCGTGGCTCACAAATCCGTCTCAACGATCAACGGTTTTCTACCCCACACAAAGACCGTGCCCCCCCTAAAAAAGCAACAGGACGCTGTCTAAAAAATTCCCTGCTTCGAGTGCCCGGCCTCATACATCGGCAAGACAAAAACCCTCAAGCAGGAATCGGGTAACACAAACATGACGTCCGGTAAATGAACTCAGCGCTCCCCCCCCCCCCACACACACACACAAAATAGCCTTCGAAAAAGTGAGATTATTGGCCGTAAAACGTCATAATGTCAAAAGGAATCACGTTGAGTCATGGCACATCTGACTCACAAAGGCGAGGGTAAACAGGAGTTCTATGCTACCCGCATGTAAATGGTCTTCGCCACGTGATAGCAAAAGGAAAGCGAAACACACTCCCTGCTGCAGCTTGCTCGTCTATCAATCATCCCTAAAGAAGAGATCGAGGTGGTCTCGAAACACAAATTTCTATTTTTGCTTTACTTATACACTGTCAAACAGCATCTACGCTCCAGGTTTTTTGCGATATCCTCGTATGAAGTCTACAACTCTAAGAAGCGAACGTTTAAAGGGTTTTGCTTCGTTTTATTTGGTAGGTAGGATGGTAGGAAAAACTTTATTGAAAATGCCGGCAACCGACGGTTTGACGCGTCGTGACGTTGGCCAAGCGTCGACCCGGGGTTATGCCCTCCTCTGCACTACCCCCGTTCGGCCCGTTTGTGGTGGGTCGTGAAGCTTGTGCTTTTCGAGCGCACCCCGGGCCTGCTGGACGGCCCATAGTTGAGTGTCTTTGTCTGTAGACTGCACTGCACTATGAAGTTCGGGCGGGTATATCCTGGAGGTAGCCTCGGTCGGGAACCTGGCACAGTCCCACGTGATGTGCCATTGGTCCGCCGGACCAGCTGCACAAACATTGCACACATCGCTCGGATAGAGTTCTGGGTGAAGTACGTGTAGCACTGCCGGGGCGAGGAGTGACCCGGTCTGTATCTGTCTTAGGATGACGGCCTCCTCCCGACTGAGTGCCGGGTGGGGATGCGGCATTGTCCGTCGAGCTAGGCGGTAACACATGGTAACTTCGCCATAACTGGTTACGCGGTCCTTGGTTTCGAACCACCACACGGAACGGTCACTCTCGGGGGCGCGGAGGGTAAGCGCTCGCGCCGCCGAATGGGCCGTCTCGTTGTGGTTCGGCGAGGATGCACACTCGCCCGCGTGCGCCGGGAACCACTTGATACGGATGGTGCTGCGGCGGTCTTGGGGCTGGAGCTTGCCGATGATGGCGGCCGCCGGCGCGCTCACTCGCCCCTTGGCAAAGTTGCGCACGGCGTTCCTCGAGTCACTGAGCACGGTGTGACACTCGGCCTCGGAGATCGCCAGAGCGATGTCAACCTCCTCGGCGTCTGTGGCGTCCGTGCACCGCACGCTCGCTGTCGTTGTCGTGGTGCCGGTAGCCGCCGCAACGACCACTGCCGCGAAGCCTTCTCGTTTGTATTCCGCTGCGTCCACGTACCGGGCGTGCGGGTCTTGGGTGTGTTTCTCGATGAGGGCCTGGGCCCGTGCCTGCCGCCGTTCTTGGTTGTATTCGGGGTGCACGTTCTTCGGGATGGGGTCCACATGGATGTGAGCCCGCGCCTCCTCGCTGATCTCGCATGGTTGCCGGCTGGGGGTTCGGGGGTTGTAACCCAGGGATGTCAGTATACTGCGCCCCGTCTTGGTGGTAGAGAGGCGCTCCATTTGCGCGGTGAGCTGCGCCTCGGCTATTTCTTCTAGGGTGTTATGGACGCCGAGCTGCAGGAGCCGAGCCGTACTCGTGGTCTCCGTTAAGCCCAGCGCCGTCTTGTAAGCCCGTCTGATCAGCGTGTTGATCTTGTTCCTGTCAGTGACCTGCCAGTTGAGGTAGGCCGCAACGTAGGCGATGTGACTGATCACGAACGACTGGACGAGGCGCACGAGACTGTCTTCACGCATGCCCGCCCGTCGTGTCGAGACTCGGTGTATGAGCCGGATGGCGTCCATTGCCTTGGTGGTAAGTTTGTTGATGGTCTCGTCGTTGCGGCCGCTCTTGTTTAGCAGCAGGCCCAGGACTCTGATCTTGGGAACTTCGGGGATGCGTTGCCCCGATGCGGTCATGATCTTGATGTGATCGCACTCCCGAGGGGGAGCGCGTTTCCGTCCCGGTCGTAATGGTGTGAGGACGAAGAGCTCGGATTTGGCGGGCGAGCACACTAGGCCGGTGCCGTCAAGGTGCTGCTCGATGGCGGTAACCGCGGCTTGTAGCTGTTGCTCGATGCTGGCGTCGGTGCCGCCGGCCGCCCACAGGGTAATGTCGTCGGCGTAGATCGTATGCCGGACGCCGGTCCCCGCTACTGCCCTCGCTACCCCGATCATAACGAGGTTGAAGAGCAACGGCGAGATGACCGAACCCTGCGGGGTACCCGTGCTACCGAGCTTGCGTTCGGGGAGTCTGAGGTCTCTGGCGTGCAGTTCCACCGTGCGGTTGGTCAAGAAGTCTTGGATGTAATTGTAGCTCGTTACCCCCATGTTGAGTCGTGATACTTGTGCTAATATGGCTGAGTGTTTGACTTTGTCGAATGCGCTTTGTAGATCGAGCCCCAGAATTACTTTGCTGTCTTGTGTCTTGTTGTCGATGATTTCTTGTTTTAGTTGTAGCATGGCGTCTTGTGTGCTGAGTCTGTGTCGGAAGCCGATCATCGTGTCCGGATAGAGGCCTTCCTTCTCCAGGTATTCCTGCCACCGGTTGGCCACCACATGCTCCAGCACCTTGCCCACGCAGGATGTAAGCGAGATGGGACGAAGGTTGCCGATGTCCGGTGGTTTGCCCGGTTTCGGGATCAGGATTGTTCTTGCCGTTTTCCACTGTCCGGGGAGCTTGCCCGAACGCCAGCATTCGTTGAAGTAACGGGTTAGTGCCTCGATCGATGCATTGTCGAGGTTTCGTAGCATCTTGTTGGTAACGAGATCGGGGCCGGCTGCTGAGCGGGTGTTGAGCTCGTGCAGCGCTACTCGTACCTCTGACACGGTAATGTCTCGGTCGAGCCACGCGTTGGGCAGCCCCCCGTACGGCGGGTGGATTTCCGTTGGCGTGTCCGGCAGATACTTGGCTTCCAGGCTCTTGATAACGGCGTCTTTTCCTTGTTGTTGTGTGGTGGTGTGCAGGAGGCGGGCGAGGCGGTCGCGCTGGTGTGACTTGGTCTTGGTTTCGTTTAGGAGGTGCCGAAATAGATTCCAGGCGCAACCGCGATGCAGTTGCCTGTCAGCTCGGTTGCAGATTTCGTTCCATTGCTGACGGCACAGGACCTTGCAGTGGTGTTCAATGGCCCTGTTTAAGTCGGCTACCTTCTTTCTCAATTTGCGATTCCACGGTTGCCGCTTCCAGCGCGCATGTATCGAACGTTTGGCCTCGAACAGATGGGCCAGGCGGCTATCCATGGCGATGACGTCCTCGTCCGTTTCGATGGTTTTGGTGGCCGAGTGCACAGCATCGCAAAGCTCTTCCGTCCAGGTTTCGATGTCTGTGATGTCTTGTGCTGTGGTGGGACGTCCCTTATGGAAGCCGTCCAAGTCCGTCCACTTGTGCATAATGGTGTTGCCCCGGAATTGGTTCGGTATCGTAATTTCGAGGATGTAGTGGTCGCTGCCCAGGTCGACGCCGGTGTTGTGCCACGTTACTTTGCCCGTGTGGTCGTTCTTGATGAACGTAAGGTCTGGTGTGGTGTCTCGTGCTACGGAGTTGCCGATGCGGGTGGGATGAGCGGGGTCCGTGATCAGGGCACAGTTGTGGTCCAGGATATCTTGTAATAGGTCCCGTCCCTTGGCCGTATCCTTCACGTAACCCCACGCTCGATGGGCGGCGTTGAAGTCCCCTCCGATCAGCAACGTGTTGTCTTTAGCTTGGGTGCTGGCTGTGTGTAGTAGGGTCTTGAATTTCTGTGTTTGGTGCTTGGGGTTACTGTAGATGTTGGCGATGAACAGGCTGCCTTTCCATTGTTTGTTTGGGATGATTTCGGTGAAAGTATATTCCACCCTGCTGCGGCCGTGTTTGAGTTGGTGCTCGATGAACGTGAGCCCTTTGCGGACGAACGTGCAGACGCCCCGTCCCTCCGCCGGGCTAACATGAGCGCGATACCCAGGGAGGGTGGGGGTCACCGTCGCCGTTTCTTGCAGCAGGATGATGTCGGGTTTCTTGGTTACTGTGGTGATGTGTTGTTGCAGCACTGCTCTCTTGCTGTTGTAACTGTTGCAGTTCCACTGCCAGACCGTAAGGCCCGGTAGCGATCCTATTGTGGCTTGGGGCTGGGACATGATTGTGTCGGAGTTGGGGCTTGCGTCTCTTCTTGAAGGTATGGGTGGTTGGAGAATTGTGCCACAAAGGTGGGGCTGCGTACTATGGGCTTAAGGGTCTGTTCAATGAAGGCGAAACGCTCTTGTATGGTGCAGAAGGACGTGGTGATCAGCTCCTCCAGCCGCGTCAGGCGTTGGTCGGTGACGGCAGCCGTGCTGGCGTAGGTGTTGGCGAACGCTTCGATTTTTGCTTCGAGCTGAGTTTCCAATTGGGTCAGGCCCTTGTACTGTCGTGATGAGGTGCGTGCTCGTTTCTTGGGGGTTGGGTCAGTGGTCTGCTCCCGCTGGGGCTCGTCTTGGGTTGTATCCATTGATTGTGTGCCTTGGTGTGATGGCGTGTCGGTTTTCTGCTCGGTGATAACGGCGGGTGTACGTGTCTCGGATGACTGAGCTGGGACAGTGGCTGGCTGGGCTCGCTGTGCTTGGAGTTCTTTCTTGGCCTCGGCTAGTTCTTGGGCGAGCCGGCGCGTGGTTTCTACCAGCGTCGCGTTGGTTGCGCGGAGTTGTTCGAGTTCCTTGTAGTAGGGGCTGGTAATCCACGCCTGCCAGCTGCTCGGCGTGGTTCGGCCACTAGTGGCGCTGCTGGAGCTAGCGCTGCTGCTTTTAACTCCGCCCTTTGCGGCGTCGGCCCAGCTGACTCTGTCACGGGAGCGCGATCGCTGAACGCCGAAGCTGTTCCCGTCAGATGAGTCACGGCCGCGGGATGCGCTGCGCGAGGCATGACGGGAAGCGTGGCGTGAGGCATGGCGCGACGCGCTGCGGGATCCACTACGGGACGCACTGCGCGAGCGGGAGCGTCCGAGGCGTGGAAACGAGCTTGATTCGAGTGCTTGCTTTTGCTCTTCTTCGGCGTTACGGCGTTCCCATCGCCGTCGCCGTACGACGTATGGAACCTTGTATTTGGCTCTGCAGAGGCGGTCCCCGGTGGGGTGTTCTTCGCCGCAGAGCTTGCACTTGGGGACACACTTGTGGCCCTCTCTTGGATTAGAAACACCGCAGGCAAGGCAAACGCGATCGTCCGGTGTGGGGCACACGTCGCGCCTGTGGCCGACCTTGCCGCATACCTTGGAAACTTCTATTTGCTTCCTGTAACCACGACAGTAACCAAGTATGTGCGTTACGGATCCACGCTCTACTCGTTTTATTTGGTGTTTGCTTGTTTTGGAATAAGCCCACTGTCGTTTTGCCATTTTCCTAGGAATTGAGATGACGCGCCCCGCAGAGCACTGCTGGTCGAAAACCTGAGCTCTGGAATGTAAACGACAACCACCATGGTCGTTTGTTCGAAACATTTCATCATAGGCGACTTCTCCCTTTCCGGTAGCCATCAACTTACCTTGTAATGAAAAATGCGTCAAATGCGCGTTCTGTGTTGGAGATTTGGTTTCATAGGCACGCCGTGATTGACGACTGAACTTGTCCAGTAGCTTTCGGTATTATATGCAGTTGCCTTTACTTTGCTATATTTTGTGCTTACTCTGGCCGTTTAACGTTTTGAGGTGAACATTTCACTGTGCTCGAGCGGCTGATAGCGCCTGAACAGCATGGACGTAAGTAAAAGTTACCCTGTACGCTTAGCTGGGCCAAGGTAACTGAAAACATGCAAGCGGTGAGCCAATTACAGAAGAAGACTAAACAGTTCATCGCTAGTTTCATACTGCAAGGTTTTATGTTTACCTTTTTTTTTCTCCACCTCCTCGACCCCAGCGCTTCCGTTCCTGTCAATACGCTCCTCTTTAGCACTTCCAAGATGAAGTTGCGAACTGCACACGCACAATCTCTCGATGCTGCTTACTCTTCCTCTAGCTCGTCGACCTCAGGCACAGCGCAACTGTTGGGCATTGGAAATAGACGACCAATTGGTCTGGGCAAGCGGAATGGCCCATGGAAAACAGTACGTGTAAAGTTTGACTCCCGCGCACATTCCGCCAGATAAACAGTTGTTAACCTTATTTTTTATTCTTTCAATAGCAGTGCATTTCGGCAAACACTGGCTGCGAACACTCCATATCTGCGCTATTTCGGAATGGCGCGTGGGGCGATGGAATTCGCTGCGCCACAGCGCAGAGGTTATACGCAATATTGAAATTCTAAAAATTCTGTTAGTATTACAGGTGGCTAAATATGTCTAATCACAACCAACCGCCCGACACCAAAAGTTAAAACGTTATATATTATATTTAGTTGACAATCTTACCCGTGACAGGATTTACCTTTTTTCTGGCGTCAACCTCAAACTCTATACTTTCCCGCAAAAGGTATGTTATGGCTCAGCAAGCCTATTTGAAAAGAAAAATCTGTGGCGGTATTTCCTGAAACACCCAGTATGTGAGTGACAAGTGTAAAAATCAAAGGGCCTTATGAATTATTCTCATGTGTCCTTTGTCCTGCAGTCGCACGGCCCCGTTGGCGCCGGGGAGTGGGAAAGGCGACAGCTGCCAACCCTTCCCTTTGTCTCGGTAACCATGAAAGGCCGCTGGACAAGGGCCTCTCAGGGAGAGCCGCTGCAGTTCTTCTCGAGATGTGAAAAGAATCCCATAGCAACATCCTTTGGAAGCTACGCACAGGTGAGCGAGCGCAGCTACATTATCTGCAACGCCACCCTCTAGAATGAGTATCCTGAGGGGAAGAGATCGAGGTTGCGGCTACTTAGCTATTCGAGAGTGGCTCCTTGCGTGGAGCAGTGTAGAATTGTGTGACCGCAAGTGGCTAAGCTTCTGTTGAGATAATTTTGTATCGTATCGAAAGGTGTACGAAGCACTTCCTCTTACGCCAGTGGAGCCAGTTTTGATGCCAGCTTTATAGTTATTTCAGAAGAGAACACTCCTGCGTCCTGCTGCACAATTACATCGTCGCCTTCCTCGGACTGTATCAAGAACAAAATGATGAACTGGTAGCGAGTACGACTAACATTGTGTACCAAGTGCCTTAAACTGGTCCAAATGTCATAGACTATGATAAAATTATGGAAGATGGAGTTTCTGTCGCCGTCAAATGTATATAATGGTTGGGGAGGAGAATGCCTGTCCATGCGTCTGCCCCAGACAAACGATTGGTTTTTGGTCCACTAGAGGGCTTTGGAGTTCTCATATAACTGAAGGCATTTTTGCAAAGGAATGCAGTGGTCGTTGATTTTATAAGAAAAAGAAGCACACCTAAATTACGCGCAGCATTCCCTTCTTACGTTCTGTGCTAAATTGAGTTTTAGCTAACGATCGGCGCAGAGACCACAAATGATGGGTAAAAAAGACCTGCAGTAAAGAAATACACATAAAAGTAAAGGGCATCACGTTGCGGATGGTGCGGCTGCTATAGCCATTGCCATCAACACAGAATGCGCACTAGGGTAAAAGCAACAACATTGGCATGATTCAGCGCCTCAACGAATTCACCCAAATGCCACCAGCAGCAGTAATGGAGGCGGTGAATCTTCCTAGGGTTCTCTATTGGCTCCACCTTTCCATGGGCAAAGATCACAATATGGTGTGACGGCCGCATTCAGCCATGAAATGGGAGACGGCGGGAACACGTCAGAGTTAGCAGCTCATGCCAACAGGTGCACTGCGTCAGCCGAAGCTTCGTAAAGCCGATTTCGCCCTGCGTTGGGGATTGGTCTTCAAGTGAGCCAGAGGTCAAGTGTGGCTACAGGTCTTACCATATGTGGTCCATCATAACGTCACACTACTTGACCTTTGACCTTTCGATTGGCCGGTAGAGGGCGGTAGAATAGGCCGCAGCCTTCATTGGGTGACCAACCTCTCGCGATGAACCATTAATTTAACTTCCACCTGCCAGGGTGGCAAGGTGGGCGCCCTGCCTCTCCAGTGTGCGAAACGCACTCTACGTCAGAGACGCCAAGCCGCGCCTACTAGCCCGATACACCAGAGCTTTCGCTCTCTAACAAGGTTCAGCAGTAGTTAATCCCCAGCTAATTTTTCTTATGTATAAAGCCAGTTTTCACCCGCATAATATTGTAACTAACGCCTTAGAGATAACACGCCGCTATGACTACAGAGATTCTGGAAGGATACCATCGCCACTGCCGGTTGGTGAGATCTTGATACGCCTCTTTTACAGGTGTGCAGGGGGACCAGTTACGGTCAGAATTTAAGATACCAGCCCCAACATTACGCCATGCTGACTTACGATGCAAGGAACCGGACATTGTTTGCGTACGATAATGAAGCGGGACTGGCCGCAAAAGTAGGTGATTTTTCGCGCATCTTTCTCAAAACTCAGTTCCCTTTTATCTGAACAAGTTTGGCATTGTGCACAACTTCAGCATGCGTGTATCACTAGACCGTATAATATAGCTTAGAAAATCATCCAGGCTTTTAAACCGGACTTCTGCTGAGCAGTGTTAGAAATCTTATTATGATTGTCCGGGGTCACTACTACTGACAAAGTTGGTTATTTTTTAAATTTTGATCGGCGAATTCATTGTTTAAGGGGCGGCTTCGCAGAGCAAAAACATGTCATGTATACCTGGTCGTAAGCTTCTTCCAAATTTTTCTTCATATTTATTTTTTATCGGTTAATCCGTAACATAAATTTCTCCAAAAAAACGGTGATGATCATAGAAACGGGGTTTTAAAAAATCCGTGTGGATGTTTTATTTTCGTAATGATTACACGCAGCTGTGCAAGGTCAAGGACATAGCGCTGGACGTCGCATTCGGCATCGCCGCATACGACGTCGACTACGACGACTACGCCAACGAGTGCGGGACGAGGAACAAGTTTGGAAAGCACAGCCGCCTCAAGGCCCTTAGGAATGTCACGGACTACTACAGAAGTCTCGCCAGCAATATTTTCAACGAGGCACGATGCACGAAAGTTGTGTCGTGAGGATAGTGTGTTGGCCATTTCTGACCATGCCTGGAGAAGCCTTTCAGCACGGTTCTACCGGCGCAGCAAAGAGACCACCAACGATTGGACTGAAAAAAAGTGCAATATTAGCATGATCTCCAGTTTTTTTTAATATAGGGTACGGCTCGGGACGTACTAGCACTCGTGAATTAAAATGCGGCAATCCCTCTCGCGATACAATTTGAACGAGAACATATCTATAATTAGGATGTAAATACTCAATGGCGCCTGCCCACGCGCAACACTGGGCCAATATCGTTGCCTCTTCAGGATTTTGATCATACCGCTCTCGTCCTTCCATACGCTAGCCGTCCCGGTTGGCTCGGGTCGTGGTCTAACGGCTTCGGTGAGGCGGTGGTCCCGCGTTCGCAACCCGACCAACAAGAATTTTTCACCAAATCGAAACATTCAGTGGAGCTTTATATCTTTCCTTCCCATCTGTGTGGTGCACTTGGGTGGAAACGAATGAGTTATTTCTCCCATGTTACAAATGCTTAGGGGATTCCACTAAGGATATAATCAAGATAATATTCTGTTCTTCGGGAAACTTTGTTTTACGATTTTTGGAACATAGGGAGCATTAGCTTAGAATAAGGACTCCACAACGTCGACAAACGTTTTTTGGTGGTGAAATCGCAACCACAATTTGCATATGAATTAAGGTAAAGACAGTTCGAGGGAGTTCAAAACGTGTTATGCCTCGTATTTGACCTCTAAGGCCGTCATAACGAGCGTGTGTGAACGCTGGAATCGTTCTAAAAGTCCGGTGTTTGACTGCCTTGAAAGAGTAGGCCGTTACTGTAATATAATCGAACAGCAACTCGTCGTATTCTTTTCTTGCAATTACAAAGACAAAAGAGTAAAGTGGAGTTTTAAGCCTGTTTTTAAGTCATGATTTGCAGGTGGGCTTTTCGCGGGACAAACGAGGACAAGAGAGGGACACACGCCGAGCGCTAAGTTGCAACTGAAAGAATCGGAAGCAGAATTACGAGCTCGAGGAACTCCATGCACATGCCCAGCTATCCACTGATTAAGTTGAGGGGTATAGATAAAGGCAAGCTGGACCAAGATAATCAGGTGCTAAACGACGACAAAAATGGCGCGAAAAGAAACCGGAAGCACCTCTTCCACCTTCAAGCAGCAATACCCGAAAAGCTACTCAGCATTTTGAAACATAGATTCCTTTCGCACCAGAACAACCGACGTTTCACTTACACACTTATCGCTTCCTAACCTAAGAATGAATGACGCCTCAAGAACCTCCATTGCTAGTGGAACTTTAGGACGGTTAAGAACTTTTCTTTTTCCAAAAAGTGGATTACATTTGAAGCTCAGACAATACTTAGGCAGGTTGTTAGAATGGGTTTTTAAAATAGTCGCCTGTTTCCATAACCGTTCATTGAGGCAGCGATCGGTCTGCCCTGTATAGACGCGGCCACAGCTCAGAGGAACTTCGTAAAAACACCAACTTTGCACGCAACGAGCTTAGTTTTTATGGCCAGGCCTCGCCAGTGCGCAAAGGCATGACAGTTTTTGAGGTGCCATGAAAACAACATCCACACCAAAGTTTAAAAAAAAAAAGCCGACTTGACTGTCGCAAAAGGCATGCTTAAGCAGCTACGTAAGCGAGAAAAGAGAACTTGCTTTCAGCAGTGTCATGGAAGCAAGGCCGAAAAAATATATGTGGTGGTGCCTAACGTTTACCGCGTATCGCAAAACCTTAAAAGGATAGCAGGCAAGTTTGGTGTGGACGTCGTTTTCACGGCACCTCAAAAAGTGTCAAGCCTTTGCGCACTGGCGAGCCGTAGCCATAAGAAAGTCGCTTGCAGCATCAAGCATAACTAAGTTCGCTGCGTACAAAGTTGGTGTGGTATACGAAGTCGCTTGCCGCTAATTTCTTTCTCTGAACTGCGCACCCTAAACATATACACCATGCTTTTTAAGTCTTTGGTTTCATTGCTCGCAGATACAGCGAAATGTATGGGGAAAAAATTTCAAATGGATGTCTGCACAATTATTGTCACGTATAATTGAAGTGGGCGCAAAACTTGGACAAGGACCAAAAAGCAACACATACGGCGACTGACAAGCGCTTGCCAACTTGCCATCTTGCCCTTGAATTGTCACGTAAAACAGGCTTTCATTTTTTCGCGATCTATTTTCAATTGATCGATTAATAAGCAATTTAACAGGCGAAATACATACGTTAGGTAATGGGCAAACGTGCCTCCAATTTTTATTACCTTTTACAAAGAAGTGCTGTGGTGTACTTTCAAAGTCTTGCTTCCACAAATGTTGGCATCACTCCTTAGTGTTCCAAATCTCCGAGCGCTCTTTCCTGGTCCCCGAGTGAGGTTGTTTTCAGCAACTACCGTGCTGAATGTCATTATCGACTGTAGGTCTTCAAGATCATGCGACTGAAAAGGAAAATTTCAGTGAATTCAGCTGTTTAACGTTTTTCTTGGCGAGGATTCATCCGATGAAGTAACGTGTGAGAATTGCATAGAGTGGAACTGGTTCAGGTGTTTATTGGGGTTTAACGTCCCAAAGCGACTCAGGCTATGAGGGACACCGTAGTGAAGGGCTCCGGAAATTTCGACCACCTGGGGTTCTTTAATGTGCGCATACATTGCGCAGTGCACGGGCCTCTCGAATTTCGCCTCCATCGAAATGCGACCGCCATAGCCGGGATCGAACCAGGGTCTTTCGGGTCAGCAGCCGAGCACCATAACCACTGAGCCAGCGCGGCGGCGCATCCAGTGGAATTGCCAGGAAGAATCGTTTGCATCGCTGCCCAATAAAGGTGCAAAAAGTGGTGAAGAAAGGATGAGGAGAAAGCTGTCACGAGAGGATTTTTGAAAATGGTAACCTTATGCTTGTTTCTTGCAGGTATTGTTACTGCCAAGTTCGGTACATCCGTCATCGAAATAGGTGAAACTTGTACAATTCGAAGACAGAGTAAGGCGCCAAAATATAGCGTCGACCGTGAAATACCCAAAGTCACCTTCGAATAGCTGATTTTTTTAGGGGCGTAGACAAAGCTAGATGTTGTTTTTCTTTGTACCCAATGCGCACAAAGGAAAAGAAAGTCACCGCATCGAGTCACCTCTAATATCAATTCAATTCATTTTTACAACATTTGCCTTGGACACGTCTGAACTGGCAATACCAATATCAACGGGCGAAATCGAAAGCGCGCGACCAGAAAGAGGGCTACTCACACCTACGAGTGTGCGTCACACAGCGGTGCAGATATCAACAGGTCGTTTTGCAGCGTCCCACTGCGGGAGGCTGGTGGGCAGAGAGCATGTGACAGGCGCGCCCGTGTGTGGCGCGCAGAGAATAGATCACGTGACCTTGGTTTCGGCCACGTGCGGCCTAGGAATTGCGCTGCTTTGTCGACCAGAATGGAAGTTCATAAATTCCAAAGAACTCTCTCTCTCTCTTCCTTTATATATATATATATATATATATATATATATATATATATATATATATATATATATATATATATATATATATATATATATATATATATTCGTTGCAGTTGGCTACGAGTCTCTCAAAATGTAAGGAGCCTAGAAGTTAGTTAAAAGTTCACTTTTTGGTACTAGCTAACCAGACTGATGGTGAGCGCGTCATCGCACTATTCTGTAGGAATGCAGCACTGACAATCTTTTCCGGAAAAAATCTGTTTAAAACTCAAAAACCCTTCTTTTTAAGTTGCTCACGGTTTTGGGTAAAACGCCCCGCAAATCTTGTCAGCAGGAAAGCATCCCCTTGTCTCTTTCGACACTGCAAAGCAGAAATCGTGCGTTGAGACCCAATACTCAAGATACTAGGGTAAATCAAGAATACCAAAAAATTATGCAAAACTGCGGACGAATGCAATGAAACGCTCCTGTAAGAATTTCAAAATCTACCCAACTTAGGAAGGATCAGAACAAGGAGTAGTGCCTACGCACTCGCGAAACCATCGCAATTGAATTTGCCGGCTTGGAAGGAACAAAGGGCCGCCGCGTCTTGACAGCGCCCACAGGATGAGGTGGTTTTGAGAGCAATCCGATTTCGCTTTTTCCTGGTTGTCTCATACTGGCCGGAACGAGGTTGTTCATTTGATTTACGGCCCCGCCTCTTGCTCAGGACTGGGCAGCCTGCTGACCAGTCCTGGATTTGAAATACGTCGTGCGGTTTCCCAGAAACGGAAATGTCGCAATACTCGCCGCAGAATAGGACACAGTAGAATTGCTTCCTGCGTGTCAGGGCTACCTTTTTATATATTTCCACAAATGTATGAGGTCGGCTGCCTCAAAACATTCTTTCCTGTGGCAGCAGTGACTAGGAAAGATATTGGACTGTTCAAAGGAGATTAAGGGGGGGGGGGGGGGGTAGGAGTGAACAAGCATAAAGTGTACTATAAACTTCGTTTCATTCTCGGAAAATTGTTGGTGGAAAAGTGGAAAAAGTGGAAGAAAAATGCCACTGAAGTAAAAAGCAGGTCAAGTTCAGGTAGCCTTGAAACACTGCTTGCCGGGCATGGCGGGTCGCTGCGCTGACATTCATACAACACACGGTACGCTATTTCCTACACGTTTTACATTTCATCAAGGATGGATGTATAAAATATAATAATAATCAATAAATATATCAGGATGTGTAAAAATGATTACCTTTCGTCGCTTGGTAAGCAGTTTTCAGTTCGCGCTCTGTCTTGTCTGCGTCCTTCCTTTCTTCTATGTTCATCCCGTAAAATGTAGCGTGCGATAAGCATCATGCACAGCCAACTCGGCACGTCCTCGCCGAGAAGGAAACCCCTTGATTTCAGCCAGAGTTCAACTCCAATGAAGAAGTCGAGGGCTTGGTAGACCAGGAGTAGGTGTTCTGCATCGGGATGCGACGATAGCCAAGAGCTCTATGTGAATAGTGGTGAATGGGAGTTGATGGGAAATTGAAATGCGCTGCCAAATTCAAACAAATAGTCCTTCAGGTCATTATTTTCATCATCAGGGCAGCATTGATTTTGAGGATATAATAATGAATTTTAATTGTAGATTGCGTTGCTTTATCTATTTCTTTCATGCTCTCAGCCTTTTCATAACCTGCGGACGTTAGTTCCACGCCAGTTCTCTGCTGTGTACTTATGCGTCTTTCCCGTGGAGTTTTTATTTTTCAATAAGCATTTGATTATGTAGCTGACTGCATTTACCCATTTACATGGTGCGCCCTAGATTTTGGTCCAACAGCTCCCATTTACTCCATTCTGGCAGCACCTTTTTTGAAACGGCTGCGATAGAAATCTTCACTGAAACTGACAAAAGAACGGAGGGTAGAACAGCCTAAAGTGCAGCATAGCTGATTGCGTTACGCGACACCACTGGCTGACTAGTGCGCTCGCCTATGGCCGTTTGGTCAACATGCGGTCACTCTTGTTAAATTAATATTTCGTTTGACCAGAGGATTGTAGCAATGAGCTGACTCTTTACAGAACGACATTTTTTTTATTATACTAGCTTCAAATCACGAGTACCACTTCCGGGTCGGACTCTGAAGGAGTCTGCATGCATATTCCTCCTGTCTCCCTCTGCAGGCGAGACCAACTGCAATTTCAGCGACTATAGCTGGCAAGCCATCTCTAGCTGTCAGCCATAAAAAAGTCCGAGTGCCCGAAACTGCGAGATATTGCGTGCGTAGCTTATGCGCAGTGCTCCTTATTACAACAACGCAAACTCGCTGCTAAGCCCAACTTTTCTCTTCACAAAACTTTTGTATGTGCTGCACTGAAATTTTCTCAGCACTCGTCACACGTATTGCCTTAACGTGTCCATGGCGATGACATGCCCCGTTATCGTATTCGCCCATAGGCTATATGCGCACAAACTGAGTCAGCGCAGTACGTTTGCTACCCTTATACACGCGTAATGAGCTGTCAGCTTCAGAAAGCGCTGTCGCATCTGCGCGCCTGTCTGTTTTTTTTCCCTCGAATATGTCGAATTCATCACAGGGGTTCTCGTTTCAAATCTGATATTTTCACTGCGCAGGTTTTTTGCAAACTAAGGACAGCACCACCGATGAATATATTTGGAGTCGCATTTCGTTTGTCTTAATTAGCCAAACAGCTAACGCACAACAAATTAATGAGAGGCAAAGAATAGTCGTGCCACTAGAATTGCCTCCATTCTAATGTGTGCTGAGGGATCGCAAAATGTCGGGAGAGTTTTCATTACCAGAGTATTATAATCTCCTTTTCTTCGTTTTAGCTCCTGTCGCATCAACATTTTTTCTGCTTGAACCATACATCCACCAGCTTGGCTTCAAATTCATCGCTCCAGCTTTCGATCATTTCAAATGATGCACCCGTGGATGTCCTGTAACACGTTTGTACAATATGCTCCTCTTTTTTTCTCCTCTTTTGTTCCCCAGTGCAGAGTAGCAGGCCAAATATTTATTTTTCCGGCCAACCTCTCTGCCTTTCCCGTCAATATACCCTCTCTCTTTGATCCGACACCGTAGAAGTGCGCTTTTACTCACAAGTACTAAATCTGCTTAAAACCACACGCCAATTGTACGAAACAATCGTATTTCATTCACTTTTATCTGCGGCCAAGCATGACTACGATCTGAAGTGGTGGGAAAAGGAAGCGAGCTTTCTATCTAGACTAGCTTACAATTCTTGCTACCAAACACACTTCACATAAGGAAGTATAACCTTAGAATTCCGGCAAGCCTTGGCTTTTAGACATGCAGCGCAATTTTGGGTTGCGATTTGCTGTGACAGCCTTGCATTGCTGTTTCAGAACAGGCGAATTGTTCAAGTTTCAGTTACAACTGCTATTTATGTCTTTCACAGAGCGGCACGACTTTTAACAATTAAACTTTAAGAAAGAAGGTAGGACTCAATTGTTTTTATACACAGAAAAAAAAAATGTCACATACTGATAGCGAAGGCATGCGAGCAAACGCGAAGTAGGAATGATGTCACCGAGAGATATAGAGAAGTTATTTTTCCTGAAATGAAACAAGGCAGCGACATCTGAAGATATTGAAAAATGCGTCTGACGAGCTGTTCTGACGAAAATAGGACTGCTCCAGGCACGTGCGGCTGAAATTTAAACTTCAGATGAATCAGAGGAAACAAATAAATTAAAATCTATCAGAGAGCCATCTGCATAAGTTAAAGGAAGAAATATCTAACGGCGCATAATATAACCGTTAGTGCAGACGTACACGTGTCACTAGCTTTGTCACCCAAAGGAGCTTGGAAATGCAGAGAATAAACAAGAATTGGGAATATTAGTGTGCTTAAAAAGCACTATGAGATCTTCCTAGATTAGTTGCTATTTTCATGATCGCTTTTGGGGAGCAGTCCCTAGGAGATGTTCGCCAGCAGAAGCTCAAACTTGAGGAAATTCGTTTTTCGCTGTGATACTCTTGCTTTCACCAGTAGGTTTGCAAGAAACTTACTGAGGAGCACTTGGAGGCATGCTACATTTACGAAACGAGTAGAGTATTTCGTGACCCGACCCTCTTATTTCCAGATAGTTGAAACTTTTCGCCGAAGAAAACCTTGATTCAGACAATTTCTCCCTGCAAAAATAAAAAGACGCTCTGCGGAGGCGATATTACAAAGAATCTTTGTAGCTGTTGCTGTTTAAATGGCTATAAAAGTCGGAAGCGTGCGCTATTGAAGCTCGGCTCCGAGGTTTTTAGATATGGAGCTGGCCTGCTCACGAACAGTCATAAACGTTGCACTTTCAGCAGACGATATAAGCACACCTTTGGGGAAAACCTAGTCGTGGACAGATTATATCGCCAAAGCAACTCGAGCCTGCGCAGCTAACACGGATTGATAATGCTGTACATCGGCGCTAGGGTATACATAAAAAAAGCACTGAGCTGATTTCTTGCTGCATTTGTCGGTCTCCACACGTCGTCTCACATATTCCACAGGCGACGTCGACTTGAGAACCTTGAAGTTTGCATGAGGTACAAAGCTACAAAGGTGCATATTTATGAAGATAAAAAAAGTATTGTGCGAAATTTGTAACAGTGCACGAAAATTGATATAGATGAATGTAACTTCTAGTTGGTGGATTTCAAGAATCAGTTTGGATTATTCCCGCCAGAGCGGTCAGAACGTCATTTAAGCCTCAAAACTGATAGCTGGCAAGTAACCCGATAGATTAGATTTTGTGGTATGCACGCTTTTTGGTAAACTTTCCAATCTCTTGGCACTTGTTTTAGGACGCTTTGTTTCTTTGAGACGAGAAGTTCGAGTGGCCATAAGTGTTTCAATCAGAATAAAATTTAGTACAAAGTAAAAGCTTACATTAAATGACAAAACCGAGTTGATAAACGGTGTACCGCACAAAAATGCTTTTTTTCAGAATAGATAGGTAGCCTTTGCGAAACAACCGAAGGTTGTGAGACGTATTACATTTTTGACATTTTATACACTAAAAAGCTCAACTCTTTTTGAATGAAAGGCCATAGTCTATCTACTCAGGCCCACTTCGCTTTGAGCTTTGTGTCCCTTAGTAACGGTTGCAGTGAGCTCTAAAAATTATAAAGTATAAATTTCTCTTACTGGTGGCTTCCACCATGCCCTTTTCCAAATGGGTCATTTTTGGTATCGATCCATCCACGGGAAACTCTCAGATTGGCATCAAGTTTCGCCTGTCTCACAAGAGCTATGGACACCGAGGCGCATTTGTTATTAAGAGTGCGCCTTTTGTGGTCATATTAACCATACACGCTTCGCAGTCGCAATAATAATAATAATAATAATAATAATAATAATAATAATAATAATAATAATAATAATAATAATAATAATAATAATAATAATAATAATAATAATAATAATAATAATAATAATAATAATAATAATAATAATAATAATAATAATAATTGATTTTGGGGGAAAGAAAATGCCGCAGTATCTGTCTCATATATCGTTGGACGCCTGAACCGCGCCGTAAGGGAAAGGATAAAGGAGGTAGTGAAACAAGAGAGGAAGAAGAGGTGCCATAGTGGAGGGCTCCTGAATAATTTCGACCACCTGGGGATCTTTAACGTGCACTGACATCGCACAGCACACGGGCGCCTTAGCGTTTTTCCTCCATAAAAACGCAGCCGCCGCGGTCGGATTCGAACCCGGGAACTCCGGATCAGTAGTCGAGCGCCCTAACCACTGAGCCACCGCGGCGGCGCAGTCGCAATATTCGCAGAATATGGAACGAAGTTATTGCAGTAAATTCACACCAGATGATGAAAAGAGAGCCTGGAAGATGTAGAGTTATACTTTACTGAAGATGCTTCTATGAAAAAAAGAGATCCGCACCTATTCGTGCTGTGTCGCACCCAAGAACTTCGTCCCTCACCTCTAGCCCAAAGTGTGTATTACCCAGTCACGTACGGACCTCAATCGCAGGAGACGTATGAAAATGGGTGTACACAACGTAGACAATGTCTGCATTAGTGTAGGTTGGTCCAGGTCAGATGAAGTTGGGCCAGAGCAAGACCTGGAGAGTTGTACAGCTGTCGTCGAGAGTTCGTTCTGGAAAAAGTTATAAAAACTAAGAGCTTACGCAGTTTTCTCCCCGCTTTTGTAATCTACATTCTTGGTCAAAAGTATTAAGGTCGCAGCGTTCAGCTGTAGCGAAATGAATGCTCCTAAAATGCTTCGTGCAGCAGATTATTAAATACACAAGTCCAGCAGGAAGCTTCTATAAAGCAAGAAGAAACCTCCTGCTAGCATTTCAAGGTCATTCGGTCTTTAATAGTGCCGTAATGGCTCTCTTATGTGGCTGAAGCGAAAAGTCATTGGCCTAAAGACTTGATCAAAGCAGTACGCATTAAAAGGTGCGCAGGATTTGTACCGCAGAATGCATATTATTTTTTTTTTTAAGATGAGGATTATGGAATGACCCAATATGCCAAAAATGATTTCTGGCGCTCAGTGTATTGGAACTGGAGGCGGTATAGGAAATAAATATTCGCTTTTGAGACAGCATAGAGCTTTTCAACACAAAAAATACATTTGCTGTTTTGCGTTTGAGCTAAACACGCATGAAAACATTATAAAAAGAGAAATACCGAAAAAAAAAGAGCGCCAAAAGATCGCGGAGTGCTGTACATGCGGCACAATTATTTCTGTGTCGTAGCCGCGGTCAAAATGTTATGGTCTTTGTTAGTACTTAGTGCGGCCTGTCGACCACTCTTCCTTCTGCACAAAGCGTGCACTTATGTTATCACGGGGCACATATTTGGACTGCTACAATTCCTGCATCTTTTGTCATGTATCTCATAAATACCCTTTTCCTGTCACCGGAGCCCGCCTTTGTAATCGATTATCTGTGCCGACACGACACTGCGTATAATAGCCACAGCCTAATGGGGCTCCTCTGTCCGCCGGTCTGGGGGGTATGAAATGTAAAGGGTAATGATGACAATGGTGTGATTTCTCACTTATGCACGAACATTGGTACGCTTTCCCCTGCCCGATGGTGTAATCACTGAAGAAATTTATTGCCATATTACCCTCAGCCAGTGGCGATGTAGCTGCCTGAGTTGATAAATTAGCCTCCTTCAACGCACCTCACCATAGACGAAGGAGGCGGAGGTGAGCCTACATAGGGGCGTCGGTGTCGATATAAATCCCCCAGGAATACCTCTAGCGTGTGTACATATAAAATGGTTCACGCACTAAATTCTCCTTATACAAACACAGCGTTTTGCACGCCTGTATGCTCGGTGTCTTCGTTTAATGTTCTTTTTTAGGAATAAGGGTATTGAATGCAGTTAGGCCCAGTTGCATAAAATGTAAAATTCAGCGCGAGCTAGCGCAAACAATGTTGGTTATTTTTTTCAACCTCTCACCATTTGCCTCCTTCCTGTGTTTTTTCTTCAGTCTGCGGTCCAGCTGTAGGCAACGACTTGAAACATGATAAAAAATAAACTCCTGTCCATTGGCAGCAAAACATTTGCAGGGCAGAGAGGAAATAAACATTTTGTTGTGAATTTTTCACGGATACCTAGTTTTCCAGTAGTGTGGAAAATTCAGAAGGCTCTCACATAACGGGAAATTTTTTTCCCGCTATATAATAAGTGAAATTGCTTTTGACGGGTCAGTAAAACGCCAAAAAATTTTTTAACCAAATCGACGACAGCTGAACGCACAAAATGACCCATAAATTAAACCAAGAAAGAAGAAACTTGAGGACACTCTGTAGGAAACAAATAAAATTGAGAGGGAATTCAGGCGTGATACTGGAAATACCAGGAGAAAGCCGGAAAAGGACCAAACTTCTTTTTCCTGTTCTGTATACTCCATACCGCTGTTAAAACTAGAACCATCGCGGAAGACGAGAGTCACTGTTTGTTTGCCTCCATAATGGAAGTAAACAACGACTCGAATGTTGCAAAGCGGCAACGACGCGATTTCGGGATTGCGGGAAAGAGGCATTTTTTTAAGGCCTCTTTCCACTTTTCCTCTTTTCTCGGAGTCATAGGCTTGAACTAATAAAAAAAAAAGAAGCACAATGACGTCTGCTGTGTCGGAAAAAAATAGCCTAAGAGATGTGATATTTGGTTCGGTTCCTGTACGTCTCATTTATTTCATTTCATTTATTAAGTCCTCAAAGGCCCCATTTAAGGGGTATTACATGAGGGGAGTACGGCAGTTATGACAAAAAAAATGATTTTCGATGGCAGTCTTGAATTGTTGAAGATCTTCAAGGGAAGCGATATGGCCGGGAAGGTCGTTCCAGTCCAGGGCAGTACGGAGGAAAAATGATTTTCGGAACGTTGTGGTATGGGCGCGCTGGGAGTAGACTGCTTTGAGATGGCTGTGACGGGATAAACGATGGGCTGGGCGGATGAGTGCGTTGTTCGGTGGCAAGCTGTGAAAAAATGTATGATAAAGAGAAAGGCGAGCTAGTTGACGACGGGATGCTAGGGTACGAAGTTCAAGTCGAGATTTTAGTCCAGTTACACTAGCGCGATATGAGTACTCTGAAAGAATAAATCGCGAAGCGCGATTTTGAATAGATTCCAGTAAATTCGACAGGTTGGTTTGGTGAGGATCGAATATAGAACTGGCGTACTCTAGTTTAGGTCGGACAAGTGATATATAGGCAATTAGTTTGACGGAAGGGAGTGCTAAGGAAAAGTTCCGCCGTAAGTAGCCAAGGACGCGATTGGCTGAGTTAGCTATATTAGTAACATGACTGTGCCAGGATAGGTCACTGGAGATATGGACACCTAAGTACTTAATATTGTCGGTTTGAGTTATGGGACAACCGTAAAGGAGGTAGTTGGGAGGTGAGTAGTTACGTCGGCGGTGAAAAGAGACTAAAAAGGTTTTATTGACATTTAGTTTCATGAGCCAGGTATCGCACCACTCTTGCACTTCAACGAGGTCGTTCTGTAGGACGGCAACATCTGATTGGTTATTTATGGAGCGGTAAATCACACAATCGTCGGCAAACAGGCGTATGTTCGATGACATGTTATTTGGCAGGTCATTAATATAAATTAGGAAAAGAAGGGGGCCTAAAACAGTACCTAGAGGAACACCCGACCGGACATGGGAGAGAGCGGATGAATGGGAGTTGGCGACAACAAACTGTAGACGATTGGTTAGAAAACTGCTGATCCAGGTGAGCACACAAGAGTCTAAATTAAGGCATGACAGTTTGAGTAGCAGGTGACGATGCGATACTTTGTCGAATGCTTTCTCGAAATCTAAAAAAAAATGCGTCAGTGGGTGTATTAAGGTCAAGGTTGGTGTGAATGTCATGAAGGAAAAGAGCAAGCTGTGATTCACAAGAGTGACCTTGACGGAAGCCATGCTGATTGGGGTGAAAAAAGTTGACCGATGAAAGGAAAGATGCAACCTGGGAATAAATATTATGCTCCATGATTTTTGAACAAACACTTGTGATAGATATTGGTCTGTAGTTGGTGGGGCATGAACGGTTACCTTTTTTGAAGACAGGAACGACCTTCCCAATCCTCCAGTCAGCAGGAATGGCACCACTAGTTAGCGATTGCTGAAATATGAGTGACAAAACAAAACTACTGACTACTTTAGTATTTTTAAGCACTTTGGCATTAATGCCATCTGTTCCCACGGCGGATGAATTTTTTAGTTTGTCGATTACATTAGAGATACCGAACGGGTCGAAGGTATGGGATACATTTGAGGATGAGCATAATTCGGAGGTGAAGGGAGGTGCACAAATGTCTCATTGGTGAAGACAGCGCAAAATGCATCGTTTAGTACACCAGCAACTTCGTGTTCAGGAACATTGTAGCCGTCGTTATGGAACAAAGAAATACTGGTTGAAACTGAAGGATTGATTGTTTTCCAGAACTGTTTTGGGTCGTTACGCAGCATAGAGAGCAGAGTGCTGTTGAAAAAGTTGTGTTTGGCGGTATATAAAGATTTTTTGTACTCGCTGGCGGCGCGAAAATACTTATCCCATGCAGCGTCGTTGTTTGAATGCTTTGCAATGCGAAAGAGCCTTTTTTTCTTGTTATTCAACAGGTTTAGTACAGAATTGAACCATGGCCACTGTGCACGCTCTGTTATTGTGATAGTGGGGATGTACTTTGCGATTAGACGGAGCATTTCGGTTTTAAAAAGTTGCCAGTTAGTATCAACAGGACGCTCTTTATAACTGGCCGCGAAGGTGTCGCAAAAAGATGCCAACTCTGTATTCATACCTGCATAATCACCTTTACCATAAAGAGTCAGTTTTTTCTTGTTTTTTTTTGCTTTTGAGTGAACTGCAGTGGAAAGAGCCACAGATTACAGATTACAGATCATTGTCAGTACAACGAGATGCGGGCCAGCTGGCAACAAGAAATTGGGAGTGTGCTCAACCGAGATATTGCAAAATATGCGACCGCACCTGTGCCTCAGCGTACATGCATTTTGTTTCCGGTCGCAGAAAGGTCTGCCAAAAGACTAACGAAATTTCTGATTGTTGTCGATCTATTATATCGTCGCAGGATTTGAAACAACTGTTCATAGGAACACTGAGGGCCAAGTGAATATTGCTGTATTGATAGATTTCTAGGTTTTTAAGAGAGTGCTTACTTTAACAGAAAACGGAGCTTTTGTAAACTAGATATGGCGAAGTCATGTGAGACGGAGTTGTCGGGAGCACGAGCCATTTTCGCAAGCAAATTGCATAGCGGCCACTCGCAGTTAAGGGGTGGTCCCAGTGGCTATGCTAAGTAGCCATCCACTACAAACTCCGGTCAAAGATTCTTTTTAGTTTAAAGACCTTTAACTTCAAATGTGGGACAAAATTTTTAAATGCAGTTCCCTCTGCAATACATGCCTCTTTTCTTGGCTGACAAACATCATCATATCAAGAGAAAAATCTAGGATAAACGTCAAAGCAGCCACTCGTACCAACCCACCTATCGCAGCTGGACACAGGCTTTCAACCCCACGTTAACTATATCTCCACGCTTGTCCTGCGTCGTTCTTCTGCTGTGGGGGCGTTTTTCTCGGCGCTACTGTTTTCCTTCCTCGAGCAGTAAAAGCCCCCGGGTTCGTTTATGCTGAGATGGACTATTCCTTTTCTCGGTTTTGCAGGTGAGCCGGTTAAATATCTTAAGAAGCCATCATACCTGGACAAGATTTACGCTCCCCACCCTAACGCTTTTCTCACTTCACACTATCCTCCCCCTCACCGGGCCTTCCTCTTCGGAATGAAGGCCTTATTTGAACCCCGAAAATGATGAACGCATTGCCCCGATAAACAGAAGTTCTCTTGTCAAAACGTTGGCAAGCACCCTGAGGTTTTTCCCGTGCCTTGTTCAATTCGTGTCTATCAAGAAACCATCTGCGGACCCTTTATCTACCGTCTTACGGAGATGGTTGTTTTCGCTCGGGACTCCATATTCTCGCTACTAAGCTCAACAAAAACGCCGGAAGGCTGCTTCTCTTTGGCGGCGGGCTCACGGGGACAAGATGATGCCTTCCCGGTAATCGAGTTGTTCTCGCTTTCGCGCGGTTGCACTTTGACTGCCGCCAGGCAAAACAAAAAAGCGCCCCGTGCAATACCTGCTTTCATCGCATCACACACCGAACTCAACGTTCTCTCAAAATCGCACACGCGGCAAAACACAGACACAGCTGCACAGCAGGAACTCGTGAGGTGGAAAAAGATGGAATCGAAATTGACATCGAAAATATTCAAAACATTCACGATTGCATTGCTTTCTTTCCCTCTCCTCAACGAAAATATCGGTGAGCACAGCCGCACCTCGGAAGAAGCCGGAAGCAAAAGCGGAAGCGAAATATTTTGGGAAGTTATAACAAAAGAGCGAAGACGCCGTTTCAAAGATGGTACCAGGCCGCATACTTTCCAAAATGGGTTCGTATTCGATTACTGCAGTAACCTCGCCAGCTTGCAGGGTGCCTTTTAATGATTTCTTGTTTTCCTCGTTACTCCTAATTCGCAGGCGTACTTTCGCTTGCCTGTTACGTTTCCTACCTTGCCACCTTTTTTTACCTCTCGCCTCCTAATAAAGGATGACGTATTCCTGAGGCGTATTCCTATCTTGTCTTTTATGCTAAGCGGCCAGTTTTTGAGGGCACAAAATACGAAAAAAATCGCTTGGAAAAGGTATGCGGTCTTTTGGAGTTGTGAATACGAAAGGCGTGCTTGCGAACGTGTAAACAAAGCACTTTTCATTGTTCCAAAATGGTTTCGGAACAAATGTAACCGCAACTCAACATGATCTGCGCCAGAGTCGCCCTGATAGGAGGCACCGCAAATATACCATCGGCCTTCTTTAAAACCGACCTTCGAGTGCTGCAGGGCGTGTTTACTATGAGTTCCACGTACAGCACGTACTTTAGCGCTTTGTCTGCAGCTACATACATTCATGACTAGCTTTATTCCGTCCTCGTAGCCGTTGGTTGTCTTTTTACGATGAGGAACATCAAGTGCACTTTCATAGCGAACACATAAGCGCACATGCACCGCCATGCTTGTAACGCAGGCCTGCACCGTGAGAAACCAGCAGGTGCTTCCTCATAAAAGAGAGAGAGGGTTTTCTGCGGCGCCCATTCACATGTGTCATTATGAAAGCCTTTGGAACGAACAGTGTCATATGGGACACGTGTCTAAGATTTATTTTATGGTTATTATGGTTATGGTTGGTTTGGTTTATGGTTACGACTTTTCGAGACTGCCCCGTCTGCTAGGAAAGCTCGCTCTGAAATTACAGCTAGCTAGTGCAGTGTAATAAAGAGCCAGATTTAGGGCAGAAATCTTTCATGCCGACCCAATCACAGCCTCTTTTTTTAGGTAATCTAATGTAGAACAGAAACCATTCATCAACGCATGTGGTTTCAGGAATAGCGGGAATGCTCCACTACGACCGCGGGTTTTAATTAAAAAACGATGCTGCCCAAGCCACCTCACTTAATATTTCGTGGACGGTTCTTGCAGATTGTCATATCATTCCACACATTATATTCGGGAACCATTTCTAAAAGCTATTATCAGTATACTTCTATCGAAGAACATGCACAGTATGCGAGACATTAGGCGGATTGCGTGTTAGGTCAAGAGAATTGGATCTGTACGGGCCAAAGAAAATTGAAAGTGTTATGTTAAGTACATTCTGAAAGCGCTAAATGAGGATCGACATATGAAGTTGGTTTATTAGCTGATCAGGCTGCCTGTCTCATGAACTGATGAAGTTTTCATTTCATCTGAAAATCAATGATCAACACTGGCGGCGGATCAAGATTGACGGATCAAGACAGACCAAGGTGACGGACAAGATCTAGACGAAGCAGGGGCAACGCTTTTGGAGCTCTGGTGGTTGCCACAATCCACAGTAATTCAGACTCGTAACAGAAATTCGTCTACATGTCTAAAGACGTCTCGCATTGAAAAAGTTAAATGTCGAAGCAGAAATTGGCCAGGAAGGACTACTAGCAAACCAACTACTTGGAAAATCTCTAGGCCCTCAGACGAATGATGACATTGCGGAGGAAGTTTCAATATTTCACGATATTCACTTCGCTAACGTGAGTCACTACCAGAGCGCAGAATATCTGTTGTAGTGATTGTAGACGGCGAATCATGGCTATCGAAGCATGCACCGGTATCTCTCGCACAATATACGCCTGTGGCACGTTTCGATATGCTTGGACCGCAGGCGAGCACAGGTTGGCGAAGATGTCCATCGTTCCCTTTTGGGGGTGGTGGTGAAAAACTTTTTTAATGTTCAAAAAGAGAGTTTGAGAGTCAGAAGACCCAGCTATATGGTTGCTATCCTTAGTCCGGGTGGGGCACCGCACGACGAGGCCCTTTCTCGCGCCCGCTTTACCGGAGCCTTTTGGGACTCCAGTGTAGAGAAATTGAGAAAGGCAGTCTCCCAAGCCTATCGGGTAGTTGGGTGCTCTGTACCCTCACGGCTTCGGCACGCATGAGGACGCACAAGAATGGTGTGTGCGACCGGAGCATAACCGGTCAGGCCCAGCTCGAAGAATTGCCATGTTCTTCAGCTTCTTAAGCATCCATGGCGTGGCTTCAGCAATAATAAATCTAATACCACTGTGCGCCACACTATCAGCGTGGTGTCTTGCGGCCGACTGAGCGTAGTGCATCGAAACGGAACTGCCAAGGAAGGAAGTATAATTTCCAACTCTTAATAAATTGTGTTAAGCTTGTTCCTCAATCATATATATTAATCCATGAAGGTTTAAAAAAATAACGAAGAAAGCAAACACGGTTATTTCGTATTGAGATTGATGTGATGGTAGCTTCTTTCATCACAGTTAAAGCCGCAGTTAAAGTTCTACTTCAGAAGTTATAAGTGATGTTGTCAAGCAACCTTGTTTAAGCTGAAATATCAGTGTTAAAACAAGTTCGCAAAACACAGGCAGGCAATAAGCAAACTGCTCTTTGCAGCCGCCATCTATATCAGCTTCGCGCTTGATGAAGGCAAAACAGCCTGTACCTTAGGGTCACGTGAGAACAGCGCAGCCGTCCAAGATGTTTCAGAGACAGTTTCACTCTCTGATAATCTGCGTCACTGCCACGGCAGTGTGAATGAGCCAAGAGCGAGGACGCATAACCTGACGGCATATTTGTGTTCTCTGTTGGCAGAAAAGCGTTCACCCCTATTAACTTTTCGAATGCTTCCTTTTTGAAGCGAAAAATAAGATACAGCTTACTGATGAGGTAAAGGAAACACCCCACGGGGTGACCCCTAAAAGCCCAGATCACTTGCTCCAATTTGAGGTTGTTTCTGCCAGCACAGTAGTGTAGCTCACAGAAAACGATGTGCGATGATCACGAGGTTCACTACTAACTGCCATGCCTGTGTTTAAACTTTACTAATTTTATTCCTCAATTGTGCTGCATACTAATTTGCCCTGCCCGTTTTCTTCTCTGTTATCGTGGCCATCAATTCCAGGACCCCTAGCTAGTTCCCGTTACTGTTGAGCTTCCTCTAATCTGCGTACAGAACACATTTATTTGTTGTTATCTCTTTTCCTTTTAGTTGCCTTTATTACTTTTTTTGCCCATGTGGAGGTAAACAAAAAAGTGCTGATTACCTTTAACTTCAGCTGAAAATACTATGGTAAACACCAACACTGCAGATCTAAAGTATAGTCTTAAAAAAGCATCTGAAACACTGAATTTGCTTTGGAAATTTTACTGCAGTGTTTTAGTGCCAAAACAACAAAATCATCACATCAAAGAAATGTAAATTTAGAAATGCAGTACAATATAGAACTATTACAGATAAATTTCCCGTTTAGGATAAAATGAATGTATTTGTTCATTCATTTAAAATATTTTGCAAGCCCCAGAATGCCATTGAGTATGCGATAAGGAAGACGTCGTGAGTACAATATGAAAGATTAGTTCAATACAACGCGACATATGAGTGAAAATATTTTACAGGGAAAGATTTTAGGCAAAAAATACGTAGGTGCAAGATGCAGAGCGGTTTAACATAAGTAGTATGGTTGAAGCACATATTGCAAATATACTTTTGAAGAATAACTGGTGCTCATACTAGAAGTGCGAGTCTTTGCAAGAGACACAGGAAAGCAAAGCATGGTGCAATAGCAAAAGTGCTTTGCTTTTCGTATACACAAACTGAAATCCCGGGAACTGTTCGATTAAATTCTGCCGCAGACCAAACTTTCCCCCATACGTTGACGCATCTCCCACGCGTGCATACAATAACTTAACCACTCCTGTCAAAACTTTCCAAAGAGCGCTTTCCACATTAGACATATTTCGGCCAGGTTCATTTGTCACTATTTCTGATAGGTACTTTCACGCTTTGTGCCAAATACAAGATCCATCGATAACAGCAAGCTTAAAGACGATTTTCTCATATAAACGTGCCTCTAAAATGGATGAGGCACGTTGTTATTAACTGCCATGTCTAACAGCGGCTGCACCATTGATCATAGTTGTTCTGGTTCGTTTTGAAATAGCTTAGCTCAACAATACATTCAGCCGAGCTTCGCCCTATCAATATTTTTGTTCGTTTGCGTACAACACGCTTTTCCGGGTTTTAACTTCCAAAATCGCATAGACCTCGCAATGAAAGGAAAAATGTTTGCGCAGGACCACCTATACCAACAACAAGTCCCGTGAAAAACTTGCCTATAAGTGATTTCATTCAAAAGTTTCAAAAGCAAAGCCAGGAAAAACTATATTTAGAAGCAAAGACGGTAAGTATGGATTTTTTGTAAGATGCATGGCAGCCATGAAACCAGATGGCGAAATTAAATGCACGCTAAGTGGCAATGCCGTCGGTATCGCACGAAACTAGACAGGTACGGCGCCATACAATTTCGCAACGCCGAGCGAAAATTATTTCTTTCTTTATTTGTTTTTTTTATTTATTGAGGTACCAACTGCATTGCAAGGGCGAAATTCCAGGGTGGAAATTTCAGAAGCAGATATGAGCAAAATGAGCTGTTGTCAAAGCCAGTCTTACTGGAATATCAGTAACGTTGTTGCATGACCTCGAATTGAGTCTGTATTGCGGCTCACAAAACGAAACGTTTTCAGCAAAAACACGCGTCGATGAAGAATGTTTGAAGTCTTTTGCGCCAAAAATACCGCAAGCTACCCTGAAAATGCTTAGCCGTCATTTATGTTACATTGTACAAGCAACTATGGCACGCTGGCTCCATAAGCACCAAGGTGCTTATGGAGCGAGCTGCTCATACTCTCTTTCGCCGATGTTTCTGTAGGGTGGTAGCGTTGAGTGAATTTAAGTACAGAACTTGTTCCATCGTTAAGATTTCTTGTTTGTGTGGCTAAGAAAAAGCTCATGCACCCTTCATTTGAACTCTTCTTCAGGATAACATTTCCGTGAAGCACCTCCTCAGTGCTGTGCAGATATTTCTTGAGTATGAGAAAAGTCTACCGCATGCCCTTTTGTTTTATAAGGCTTTCTGCGTCTGAGACTTCTTAGGCAATCCTGCGTCCGGGTGTTCTAGCTGACATCAGTAGACAGCAGTTGGTCACGTCAATCAGTATGAAATGAAATGAAATCTTTATTTAGTCCAAGGTTCGACGGAACACCGTCTGGTCAGGGCGAAGCATGAATTTATTCACAAATGAAAATTGGGTCACTGACCAAGTCGAAAGAAGAAAAATGACGTTTCGGGTCCCATACGGGGCCCTTGTTCACAATGAGGCTGTCACAGAAGAAGGAATGGTTATATACGCTTCAGAATCTTCTGCAATCTTTTCACGTAGATAGGATGTAGCGTGCCCTGATTCTTGTTTAGCGTGTTGGCCGTTGCTGCTTTTGCATTTTAAACAAGCAGCACATTCACAGCTTCCTTGAACACCTGAATGCCGTAGAGCCATCCATAAATTTCACTTTGGAAGAGGAAGCGAACGGCATGATCCCGTTCTTGGATGTGCTCGTAAAACGTGATGCGCATCGGTTAGCCTTCAGCGTCTTCCGAAAAGCAACGCACACGGGAAGATACCTGGATTTTGATTCCGCTCATCCTACGGCTCACAAGCGTTCAGTGGTTGCGTCACTTGTCAACCGTGCTAAAAACATCTGTTCCGACCCGGTCAGCCTTGGCAACGAGATGAAGCTTATACAGCACGATCTTGAGCGAAACGGCTACCCTAGAAATTTTACCAGCAAAGTCACCAAGAAAGCCACCTACACACGAGGAGCACAACAGCTGACAAAAAAGATAAAACGTGCTGCGATTCCCTACGTGCGTCAGATCAGCGAGGCCCTTTCTAGGATTTTCCGTAAACACGAAGTGCACATTGCACACGTGCCAACCAGCAAACTGCGAGCCGATGTGGTCAACGTGAAGGACCCGCTACCACGTGCCAAGTTCCCTGGCGTTGTTTATAGGATCCCTTGCAGCGACTGCCCCTCCGTCTACATTGGGGAAACCGGGAACTTCCGGCGGCGCATGAAGGAGCACCAGGGCGACGTCAGAAACAAGCGCGCAGCAAAAAATGGAGTTGCAGAGCACGTGCTGTTCACTGGCCACGAGATGGGCTGGGATGAGGTGGAAATCTTGGCGACGGAAAGAAACCTATCTGCAAGACTTCATCTTGAATCCCTAATCATCCAGACAACGGCCAACACGCTAAACAAGAATCAGGGCACGCTACATCCTATCTACGTGAAAAGATTGCAGAAGATTCTGAAGCGTATATAACCATTCCTTCTTCTGTGACAGCCTCATTGTGAACAAGGACCCCGTATGGGACCCGAAACGTCATTTTTCTTCTTTCGACTTGGTCAGTGACCCAATTGTCATTTGTGAATAAATTCGAAATCTTTTTTTGCCATCAAATACAGATGGGGGGATTGTAGAAAAAAAGCTGTCCTTGGACAGCTTGACGGGTCCACAATCCCTTATTTTGGCAGAGTGGCGGCAACACGTAACATATTGCTACGGTTGTGCTTGTGCTTGGAACGCTCGTGCTTGGTGCGCTCGCGCTTGGAACGCGAAGAGGACGAAGTGCGTTTTCTGCGGCTGGGCTTCGCGTGCCCGGTTGTTCGGCTGCGTGGCTGTAAGCTGTTTCCCTGTAAATATATTTTTCCCTTTTGGTGTGCACATCTTCACGTTACATTATTGGTGGAGGTGCGGGGTACAGCCACAGCAAGCACGGAACTCCGCAGCGGTCGTCAGCTCGCCGGCTCTTCAACCATGACCAGCGAAGGGGCCGCTCCGTCGGCGTCCGCCAACCCGGCGTTCATCATTGCCCATCCGAGAGATCCTGGGACCTTCAACGGAACGGACGGCGTCGACGTGGAGGACTGGCTCGCAATGTACGAGCGCGTGAGCACACACAACAGGTGGGACCCGACCCTAAAGTTGGCCAACGTCATCTTCTACCTGACGGGCACTGCCAGGGTATGGTTCGAGACCCACGAGGATGAACTCACCAGCTGGGATCTCTGCAAGCGCAAGCTTTGTGACCTGTTTGGTAAGCCATTCCGGCGTCAGCTCGCTGCGAAAAAGGAGCTCGCATGCCGTGCACAAACGTCCACAGAGTCCTATGTATCATACATTCAGGACATATTAGCTCTCTGCATGAAAGTCGACGCCACTATGTCAGAGTGCGACAAAGTAGGTCACGTGCTCAAAGGCATCGCAGATGACGCCTTTAACCTTCTTGTATACAAGGACTGCGGAACGGTTGACGCAATCATCAAGGAATGCCGCCGGTTCGAACAAGCGAAGAGCCGCCGAATTTCTCCGCAGTTCACGCGGTTGCCGAATACGACTGCGACGTCGTCCTGTGTAGACTCGACTCCACCGAGCCGTCTGCCGACATCTGAGAGCCTGACACGACTTGTGCGCCAAGAAGTAGAGGCAATGTCCCCCGTTGCGTTTCATCCACCCGCAACAGACAGTACTCCAGCAGTATCCCTTATACAGGCTGTCGTTCGCAAAGAATTTGCCAATCTTGGGATTCAACCTGTTTGCTCAGTTAGTGCCCCATATGCTCGCCGCATGTCCCCGGAGCTCGGTTCTGAACGTGCATACTACCCTCGACGCAGCCGCAATCCAGATGAATGGAGAACACCTGATGACAGGCCCATCTGCTTTAACTGCTCCCGAGTTGGCCACATATCTCGACACTGCCGAAGCCGTCCGTCCTCGACCTACAGCCGCTACCCGCCGGGTTCTGCATATTCCCGCCGCTCTCCCTCGCCCTCGGAAACGACCTCTTCTGGCCACAACGCTCAGACCCCGCTTACCAACCGTTCGTCGTTACCTCAGCGCCGTCGATCTCCATCGCCCCGACCTCGCCGCCCTTCGTCGCCGGCCCCATATGCCCGCTCCCGGTCGGAAAACTGATGGCTGCAGCGTCTGGGGGTGATGCTGCTCTGACGACCCGACCAGAAAACCCTCCTTTAACTCTTCATGCTCATCGGAACATCCTTAACGTCGACGTGGACGGGGTCCCTGTTACCGCTCTGATCGACACTGGAGCGCACGTCTCAGTCATGAATGCTCGTCTTCGCCGTCGCCTAAGGAAAGTGCTCACTCCTGCCCCCTCAACTGTGGTCCGTGTTGCAGATGGTGGTATGTCTATTGTCGTCGGAATGTGTACTGCTCGTGTTTCAATAGCCGGCCGCCATACTTCTGTGCTCTTCACTGTCCTCGAACACTGCCCTCATGACATCATTCTCGGCCTTGACTTTCTCACCGACCATTCCGCCCTTATAGATTGCGCCACAAGCATCGTTCAACTCGCTCTACCTGTTCCTTCAGAGCCACCGGATCCAATTGTTCACCGACTGTGCACCGCCGACTTTGTCCGCCTGGACCCCGATGCCGCCACTTATGTCCGTTTCTCCTCTGTCCCGCCAGTTCCCGATGGTGACTACATCATTACTCCGGTTCCTGATGTGCCCTTTACACGCAGTGTTGCCCTTGCGCATACAGTTGTCACCATGTCGGCAAATCAAGCGTCCCTTCCGGTTCTCAACTTTGCCTCTTACGTTCAGCCGCTCCCACAAGGTATGTCGCTCGCCACGCTGTGCCCTGCTGCCGAATGCGTCGTATCGGCGGTGAGAAGCGTCCCACCCTCGTCGAACTGCCGCGACTCTGACGTCCCACCACCTGATGAATATGCAAAAATGATTGCTGCTGACCTCTTACCAGGGCAAGCTCACGACCTTCGGTATCTTCTGTCGTCTTTTCGCGACATCTTTGACTTCGATGACCGCCCTTTGGCTCGAACATCTGTGGTCACGCATCGCATCAACACCGGTGACGCAGCTCCTATTCACAGACGACCCTACAGAGTGTCCAGTACAGAACGCACCATCATACAGCAAGAGGTGGACAAGATGCTCAGTAAAGACATCATAGAGCCCTCGTCGAGCCCTTGGGCCTCACCAGTTGTGCTGGTTAAAAAGAAGGACGGCAGCTGGCGCTTTTGTGTTGATTACCGGCACCTAAACAACATAACAAAAAAAGACGTCTATCCACTCCCAAGAATAGACGATGCTTTGGACTGCCTTCACGGAGCCAAATTTTTCTCTTCAATTGACCTTCGGTCCGGGTATTGGCAAATCTCTGTTGATGACAATGACCGCGAAAAGACGGCATTCGTCACACCGGACGGCTTATATCAGTTTAAAGTTATGCCATTCGGTCTCTGTAATGCGCCAGCTACCTTCGAAAGAATGATGGACTCCTTGCTTCGCGGCTTTAAATGGTCCACATGTCTATGTTACCTCGACGATGTTGTGGTTTTTTCGCCCACGTTTACCACGCACCTCGAAAGACTGGCGAGCATTCTTTCTGTCTTCCGTAGAGCCGGGCTACAGCTCAATTCGTCGAAATGTCAATTCGGTCGCCGCCAACTCACCATTCTCGGACATCTAGTCGACGCTTCTGGTGTCCGCCCGGATCCTGTTAAAGTTAAAGCCGTCAAGGACTTCCCTATTCCCCAATCGTCTACGGATGTGCGCAGCTTCGTCGGCCTCTGCTCGTACTTCCGCCGTTTCATCAAAAATTTTGCCGGCACCGCTCGCCCCCTGACCGACCTTCTAAAGAAAGACACCCCTTTTACCTGGGGCCCTGCCCAAGAGGAGGCCTTTTCTTCGCTAGTCGACTTACTCACCTCCCCACCTATTCTGGCCCATTTTGATCCGTCGGCTCCGACTGAAGTTCGCACAGACGCCTGCGGTTATGGGATTGGCGCCGTGCTAGCCCAACGTCACCAAGGGCAAGAACGCGTTATTGCATATGCCAGCCGCCTCCTTTCTACAGCTGAGCGAAATTACTCAATTACAGAGCGCGAGTGTCTAGCTCTTGTTTGGGCTGTAGCTAAGTTCCGACCGTACCTGTTTGGCCGTCCATTCTCCGTAGTGACCGATCACCACGCCCTTTGTTGGCTGTCTTCACTGAAAGACCCCACAGGCCGGCTCGGACGTTGGACGTTGCGCCTCCAAGAGTATTCTTACACTGTTCATTACAAGTCAGGGCGTCTCCATCAAGACGCCGACTGCCTGTCTCGGCACCCTGTAGAGCCGCCTGATCCTGGAGACAACGACCTCGGCCCGTGCCTCTTCGCTATCTCCGATCTGGTTAACATCGCGGACGAGCAGCGACAAGACTCTTCCTTGCGTATTCTCATTGATCGCCTCAACTGTGCCAGCCGAGATCCTTCATTGCAACTGTTCGTCATTCAGGATGGCGTCCTATACCGCCGCAACCTTCGTCCTGACGGACCTCCGCTCCTGCTAGTCGTTCCCCACCGTCTCCGTTCATCTGTCCTAGCGGAACTACACGACCTACCGACCGCAGGCCACCTCGGCGTCTCCCGCACATACGATCGGGTCCGACGCCGCTTCTTTTGGCCTGGTCTGTACCGCTCTGTTCGGCGTTACGTTGCCTCCTGCGACCTCTGTCAACGCAGGAAGAGACCATCAACGTTGCCTGCTGGCCTTCTACAGCCTATTGACGTACCTCTCGAACCATTCTACCGTGTTGGACTCGACCTTCTCGGACCTTTTCCGACGTCCTGCTCCGGCAACCGTTGGATTGCTGTCGCGACCGACTATGCGACCCGGTACGCTATCACGCGTGCGTTACCAACAAGTTGCGCAACCGATGTCGCCGACTTCCTATTGCAGAACGTAATCCTTCACCACGGCGCTCCACACCAATTGCTGACGGACCGCGGCCGCTACTTTTTGTCCCGAGTAGTTGACGATATCCTCCGGTCCTGTGGCACGCAGCATAAGCTCACTACAGCTTACCATCCCCAGACGAACGGGCTTACCGAACGCCTCAACAGGACTCTGTCCGATATGCTATCCATGTATGTCTCGCCCGACCACCGCGATTGGGACGTTGCCTTGCCTTATGTAACATTTGCTTATAATTCGTCGCGGCATGATACCACCGGCTATTCTCCTTTCTACCTTCTGTTTGGTCGGCATCCTGCGCTGCCATTGGATACATTACTACCGAGTTCTACTGCCTCGACCTCAGAGTATGCACGTGACGCCATCTCCCGAGCAACTATGGCCCGTGAAATCGCCCGAGACCGGCTCACCGCATCTCAGACCTACCAGAAGTCAGTTTACGACCGCCGGCATCGCCCAGTACACTATCCGCCGGGCTCACTCGTCCTCCTTTGGTCTCCTTCTCGCCGTGTAGGTCTCTCTGAGAAACTTCTACATCAGTACAGTGGCCCTTATCGAGTTCTTCGTCAGGTGACCGACGTGACCTACGAGATTACACCTCTTCATGCTCCGACGTCGTCCACTAGCCCTTTGACTGACGTCGTTCATGTAGTCCGTCTCAAACCGTACCACACGCCTGCTACATCATCCACTTAGCACCGGGACGGTGCTTTTGCCGCCGGGAGTTATGCTACGGTTGTGCTTGTGCTTGGAACGCTCGTGCTTGGTGCGCTCGCGCTTGGAACGCGAAGAGGACGAAGTGCGTTTTCTGCGGCTGGGCTTCGCGTGCCCGGTTGTTCGGCTGCGTGGCTGTAAGCTGTTTCCCTGTGAATATATTTTTCCCTTTTGGTGTGCACATCTTCACGTTACATTATTCTTGATATGCAAACATATACATACATATTTAATATGATACAGACTTAGTACTCGTAAACGAAAACAACAGAAAACAACAGCGGAACTCACTTCTACAAATCCAAACGAAAGCAACAGCAAGGCTAGATAACATTACATAGAAACCAAATACATCTGCCGGAGGTCCTTGTAGGTTGCCATGAAGAGGTCAAAACGGACAGAATTATAATAATTCAAAAGCGTTGGTATTGTGCACTTAAGGCACTGTTTCCCGTAACTTGAACGTGACATTGGTACTGACCAATCCTCGAAGTGTCTTGTAAGGTAACTTGGAGTTCTGTCTTGTAATTGGGATAGGTTACGTATATTGTTGATATTCCTGTGGATTTCTTGTTTATATACATGGCTTAAGCGATGTCTATAGAGGTTGTGAGCTGGAATTACACCAGAGTTGCTAAAAAAAGTTGAGGTGGAAGCAGTATTAGAAGCATTATATGTGTGTCGGAGATACTTTTTCTGTAACAGGAGATACTTTTTCTGAGGCCGGGATCAGGGAAACATCGGCTGATATATTGACAGCAGTGCCAAGGTTCGATGCGTGTCTTGGTTCAGCCGGAACAGACTCGGGCTAGGATCCAGCGCGAGGAGGGGGACCAAACACGGTGCTCATCGGTGTCGTTTACATCGGCGGCTGTTGCTACCTGTGCTGCGTGATACCAGTGGTGCTGCTAATTTTCTTATAAATGCAGTGAGCCTAATTCGATGCAAGAATCAATGAATGAATGAAATTTTACCGCAAGGATGACGGAATGTGATTTCCAGAAAATATTTCGGCTTTATCTTTTAGCCTGGGTGACATCGGCCACCTTTCTTCAACGTGATCGGTAATTCTCATCGAGTGCATTGCGAATTTTGTAGCGATAGCTACTTTACGGTAGTATTTCGAGCCTTCAGCGAGGCGGCGCCGCCACCCTGTGGCTGCGCCGCCATGCCGTGACTGCGCCGCTACGCTGTCTCGTGGTTAGTCACGTGGTGTGGAGCAGCTGCCGGCGGCGCGGCGCCGTGGCTGATCACGTGCTCGTCACGTGGTTGGTCACGTGACCAGCCACCTGGTGCGGAGCAGCTGGTGCTGCCGGCGGCGCGGCGCGCCGGCGAAACAAAGGTGCCACAGGTGTGCGCATGCGCCGTGTCAAGTAGGACGAAGATGAAGAAGGAACGCCCAGCAAAACGGAGCGGCTGGAGTCCACACGAAGCGCTTTTTTGAGACGCCCACTAAAGTGTTTTATTCCTGGATGGGTCAAATAGGTGCGCTTCGTTTGGATACCAGGTCACTGCGGTGTATCAGAAATGAAGCAGCAGACTTTTCGGCAAAATCAGCTCTAAATGCACCTGTTGAATAAGCCTCCCTTATCTTATTATTTTCGAAATGACTCGATTTCAGCGTTTTAAGTTTCTAACCAACCCGTGCAAAGATCCCTTACTCTCTACTGTTGACTACCAACATCTCATGTACCCATGGAAGTCTCGTGCGTGCAAAACCCAGTAGTGTGAGGTAGCGATGACACTCATGCGGCGCAGGATTCCCCGTTTAAATCTTATGTAGATGTGGGTTCAGTCCCACAAACCTTTGTGCGGCTTGTGATGAAGTCGAGACATTGGAGTATTTCCTACTCTCTTGCCGGAGGTTTGCATAACAGAGGAGAGCACACCTAGAAATTCCAATTACAAAGTTAGGTCTCACTTTATCGGTTCCCTTCCTCCTCTCTTTCGGCGCGAGCGCCAGGGGTTTTGCATTGCATCAAGTTTGCGAATACCTCCACAATTATATAATACCTACCTGCAGATTCCCTTGCTAATTGTTCCAAATTTTCCGCATTTAAAGGAGCGTTTGAGTATTTTCCTATACTTAAATATCAGATATTCTCTCCCGATATTTAGTTTTTTCTTTTTTTAATTACTCTGCAATTTTACCGAAGGCCCAATGATTACCTTGGCACCAGTTTACCCTATTCTAATGGGTCTCCCCACTGAACCTTGGCGAATCCCTCGTCCTAGGTATGTGCCATGTCACGAAGGCAACAACAACAACAACAACAACGGAGCGGCGAAAGACTGACTCTGCAAATCGACTGAGCGAGTTCCACTCGGCCAGCTGTAGGTATCGCGTCACTTCAGGTTTAACCAGAGCTAAACCACCGCTAACTTTTTTTAAAGAGCTAGGTCTATCTGCCTCGCTAACGAAAAAATGGGAGGGGAGACTTAATCACCACCTTAAGGGCGTGACGAGATAGCGTAATCTTTAATCCCGATATGTGCTAAAGATAATTTAATACTTTACATTCAGAGATCCTTGGGAACCATCAGACTCCTCCTGGCGCAGTGGTGAATTGGTTTAAGCGATGCACCACCGCCCTGCGATGGCAGGAGCTCCAAGCGGTGGGCCATGTGCGGCCCAGGTTGCTCTTCCCGAGTGATAAATCATTAATTTAACTGCACCTGCAACGGTGCGCAGTATTCTCACTATCCGGTGGGCTGGTTGTGTTTCGAATTGTATAGTTTCATTAGTTTGTATTCTTTTTCCTTTTTTAATAGTGTAATAATTTTTATTATATATATATTCCACAACTCGCGTCGGCTCAGGCTGACAGTATGAATAAATATATGTTACATGCACGTCAGGTACCTTCATTACCATTCAGAACGGATAGCTCGTAATGCATCTAGCCAGCCTACCTTATAGGCTCCACACAAGCGTTGTTTTTAGGGAATTCTCAAGACACTTTTAATGCGGTCAACTTTAAAACGAATTGTGCTGTGGTGGACAACAAGTTCGCTTAATTTTTTTTTTCACCGTACTGTCACCGCTGCTCTCAACCATTTGCGGTTTTTTGTGTTATAGCTTATAGTTTCATATGATTTTGCTTCCAGAGAAAAGAGGATTATAATGGCATCGAAGAACTCTTACTTTCCCACTTAGAAAACGCGGATAGGAAGAGACAAAGGGGAGCTTATAGCTTCTTGCGAAAAAAGCCTCCAAGCTCAACAAAACCTTATACACTCTTTCATATCGAGTATATTGAACGAACTTTTACGCCAGGGAGTGCAATTTGCAGTATTTAGCAGAAATTAGCAGCCTGCAGCTGACATCGTCACCAGTGCGCATGGTGAATGGGGCTAAATCATTTCTAAAACTTTTACCTTATTTTTTTTGTGTACTTGCAGACCGCATCCACAGCTTAGGAAGGCTTGAGAAACTCCTTTAAACTATTTAAGGGATTCAAAGTTAGTTTCAGTGAATATTTCAACTGGCCAAGTCTGTCTGTCTGTAAAGCAAGAGAGAGCTTCATTAAGTTCAGAAACGTGTTATTGCGTGCTTGTTAATCGGTCTTTTTTCGTGTTAATTTAGCGTACCACAATTACGGTTAAATACGTTCTTTAGTGGGCTCACTCAATGAGGCAGGATTACTGGAAAATTAAGGCGCGTTCGCGATGTCCTGAGCAAGGGGTGGCCGTGCGGCGGATTCTAAAGGCCAGATTAAACACACCTGTCTTGCCGAATACTGAGAATAACTTCCGGCTAAAACAATAAAAAACCTTTCCATGAATTAGCCGCAGCCATCCTCAGCACCACTTTGAGGACCTTCCAAGGTACATACGTAAAGCTGATAATGAAGGCTGTCTCTCGCCTTCTTTATCTTTAACGCCAACAACGGCGCCGCAATACTTCAAGCGCGCAAACTAAACACCTTGGCTAAACATGGGATAAGTTTTTTCTCTAAAATACCCAGCTGCGCGTAAGAGGGCGACTCTAAAGGCCCTTCTCCTCTGCTGCCAAGAACATGCGCTAGTACGCATGGGTACGTCCCCGCACCCAAGAGTGAGCGCGCGCTTGAGACGCTCTTTAGGAGCACGTGTCGGTCGTTATCTAAACGAGGTACTGTGCGCCTCCCTGTTTAGAGAACGGTTGCACCGCGCTCAATTAGAGAGACATGGCTGCCGTCTTTCTCTGAAAAAAAAAAACGACGCACTCAGCCCTCTAACTGCAGTCAGACAAGTGTCCTCCTGTAGAACATGGCTATCGAGAGCTCTCCCGTTCTATAGGAAGCCCCAGAGCTGGAGCCCCGGACTTGAGTTGAAGTGCTCGCGTATTCCAGACGTTATAGTTGGCTGTGATCTTGCTTTGTCTATTTAATTCTGTTGCTACCTGTTTATGACTTGCATTTTATATGGCAATGTGCAAAATATGATGCAAAATTAAACTCAATCGTGTAGATTGAGCATGACAATCTTCCTGTTTTTTACAACGACGGCTCATACTGTACAGACAATGCGGATATGCCAATGGTATTACTTCCGGCATTATTTTCAATGCAAATGCAATGTTATGAAAAGGTTGGGGAAAATGTGGCTCTCCCGATAGCTTCATTTGGCCTAACGCTGCGCTGTTCCCAGGTCTCCACCAAAAAATGAATTTGTTGTGCTTTATATGATACCCCAAAAGACAAGGGTTTCACACACTTCTAAACTGTGAATTCCTTTCCAATGGCACACAGGTTCAATAACGAGGTCTCAGCATGCCCATACATCGCATTTGCGAGCTCCTTTTGGTGCGCGCGTTATTTATATTTCCAGTGCAGGTGACACATCTGGCGGCGCTTTATGGGCATTTATAATTGAGGTAAACCCTGAATGAGCTCCAAATGCAAATTAGACGTCGTGTTTCCTTGCGTCGGGGCCGGCGGCTTGTGTCCGATTTCATCCTCGCAACGTGAACATCCTCAGTACACAAGTACAAATTTACGAGCCCTGGTGATCACTATGAAAGTGATAAATTTATCACTATGAAAGTGATAAAGGATCACTATGAAAGTGATAACATTTGGCGCTAAAAAACGAAAGCCGGAATTTTTTTTTCACACAGAATGACTCGTCACCTACATTCGATATGACTTAGATCACGAAGAGTTCTGTTCTACGAAGGGCTACAAAAACAGTTCAATAGCGCCGTTAGCAATGCATGAAACTGTTTAGTTACTTGTGGCTGCAATTTGACTGCCTTAATAAAAACGAACTCTGTTCGTGCCACTAGTTATTCTTCAATAAAAAAAACCTGTTCGACGACCCTGATCAAGTTATAGCATAGTGAAGCGTTGTTTTATTGCATTGCAGAGAGTGGGACGCAGTGGTTTTTTGAAACTTCAGGCGATTTCTTGGAGAAAAATTTCCAACGTACCAAGAAACGCTGGCCATTTTTTCTTTATTGTGCTTTAAATCATCACACTGAGCACTGGGTTCCTTTGGCTGCAAGCCTTCAATAAGCAAAAATAACAGGTTAAAAGATATCTCCTGCCCGAGAACTTGCATTTTATTAACTGCCGTCGTGCTAAGAAATGCAATCCACCTTACTATCTCTGGTCTTTTAATTAGAAACAAGATTTGGGGGACATTACATAATCGACGGCGTCTTCTGTGAAAACTCATTCAAGCATTAACAGCTTACACTGCTCTTTATCGCGTTACAATGTCGCAGTAATAGGAGACAATATCAATGTGAAGTGTAACCACAAATGCTTAATAATGCGCGCTATATTGCGTTTTGTAAGTTTTCCGAAAACAAGACATTATACTTCTTAAATATCGCAAAGACTGCTGCAAGTCAAGTTTGATAGGAATTTCCTGGCAAGAAAATGCAGACATATCTGCTTGCAATATTCGACTGCGGCTGGATATCCTCGTCATGTCGTTGTGCTCTTATACTCCAGAGCTTTTTTCTCCTTCCTCAGATAAATGTCATCGTTCCAGCCACATGCACTTCGAGATTTCATCATTTGCTCTAGGTTTATTTATTCACAGAATATTTAAGTTAGCTTCATTCTTAAAGGGTGGTTTCAGTGTTCTTCGCAGCTGTATTGCTCAGAGCCTGTTTTCTCGAGTAGAAGCTTGTTAAGATGTATGCGTTTTTTGTATTTTGAGAGTCACGCTTTTTGAGTAAGAAAACTAACAACTGGCAAGTCGAATGGCAACGCTAACTTGTGATACAGCCTCGTTTATGGTTTATGATTTATGGGGGTTTAACGTCCCAAAGCGACTCAGGCTATGAGGGACGCCGTAATGAAGGACTCCGGAAATTTCGACCACCTGGGTTTCTTTAACGTGCACTGACATCGCACAGTACACGGGCCTCTAGAATTTCGCCTTCATTGAAATTCCGCCGCCGCGGCCGGGATCGAACCCACGTCTTTCCGGTCAGGAGCCGAGCGCCGTAACTACTGAGCCACCGCGGCGGGTTACAGCCTTGTTTAATGGTACGTTATTTGTCTTTTTCACCACATAATACATTTTGATTACTTGTTTTGGACCTTTGTTTTTGGAATTTACTTCTTGGATATGTCGGTGGATATCCAGAGAAAATTTACACAGTTCAGGGTTCCTCTGGGTCATATTTTACAGCCTCAAACAATTAGCGCTTTTCATGGCGTTGGGCTGAAAGAATCCTACTACTTCGGAATTGTTTTCGTAAACAATAGAAGAACTGAAATTGCACTCATCAGTCGTTTTTACCAAATTATGAATTCCAGCTTTACTTCAAATCTTATGTCGTCTGCATTACTACCTGTTGTGCAGCACTTAAGAAAGCTCAGAAATAAAAAAAATAGCTTTTCAGGAAAGTTTAGACGAATTAGTTGTCTCACTTCTCCTTGGGCACCTGAACGCCGCGTCCAGGGAAAGTGTGAAGGTGGGAGAGAGAAAAGAAAGAGATACCCTGCAGTGGTGGCCTCCCGGATAATTTATACCGCATGATAATCTCCAAACTCCACTGGCGTCAGCCATCATACGGGAGTCTTTTGCGTTTCACCTCGATCAAAACGCGGCTGCCACGACAGGATTGAGCACGCCTAAATGCGCACAGCAGTCGAGCAGCCTTATCACTAAGCCGACACGACGCGAGTGTGTCGAAGGAAGCCTGTCTTTGTGTACTGCGTAGACATTCATTCAATGCTACGAGGCAGCGCGCATAAACGCCAGACAAGTAATGAAACCCAACAAGGCGCTTACTATCAAATGAATTTTATTCGGAAAAGACATCTCTTAAATATCGCTGTTCTGCAAGTCAAGCGGTTACACATAACGGGGAATGCTCAATCACCAAATTTGTCAATAAACCTTAATTCTTTATCGTGCAGAGTCAAGGTGGTACTGCTAACGTTATAGTATCCTCCTTTTCTTATGACACGCTTCTGCGAGCTCTCGGGTCACTTTATCTCGGTGCCTGAACAGCACCACCGCCCTATCAATGAGGGGCGAACATCCTTGGCATGAATTGCAATGCTCGGCTAAGTTTCTGAAAGGCCGACTTGAGAGAGAGCGGAAATGCTCCCGTAATCGCTTATTAAGGCACCTGCCCGTTTGGCCTATGGTGGTTCTTCCGCACGTCAAACGGAATGCTGTATACTAGCCTATGGAACATGCTACATATCGAAACTGGTGCCGGCGGCTCTCGGAGTTAAATTTAGTTGATAGTAAGTGCCATGTTGTGTGTCTTTTCTTGTGTATCGTCTCTGCGCGCTGCTTCATAGCAATGAATCTATACCAACTAACCCAAGAAGCCGTTCTAACACATTCATTCAACATTAAAGCGTTCATTCTGAATGCACAAACGTTTTGCGGTGGGATATTACTGGCCCGGATAGCCCTTGATACCCTGATGCCACTAACTCGGTGCATGTGTTTACCCCCCTATCTTGTAAAGCGTACTTTTCGGCCTTATCCTAAAATTAACCCACGTCAACCATAACAGGCGTTAAACGATACATGTAATCATTACACAGTTGCAAACGACCTTCTTGTTTATTTAGGATGGATTATCCGCAAGTTTTCATATGCTGTCTTCAGCTTTGTGCACTTGAGAGCAAGGTTCTATAGAACGTGCATTTTCGGGTTTGGAATGAAGTTCAAGCGGTTTTTCAGGAAATAAGTTGGGGGCAAAACACACAAGTTTAATCCGCAAACAAAGGGCCATACTTAAGTTTTTCATTAGGCAGTTTTTAGCCACAAAAATATCGGTCCAAATATGTTGCATGTTCTTAAGTGTATGTAAAAATTGTTTTTTGTTGATTGAAATCGATTTGTCAGAACGGCAAGAAAAACATAACGGTAACCTTGCAAAATAAGGCCCCTGGGCTTCTGTCATGACTGCCATGAATCAAATGAACTTTTTACTTTTTACTGCTGCAGTTTTCTGCTGACCTCGCACAGTGTCTCCCATTTTAACTCCGAACTTTCATTTATTGCAGTCTATGGAGCCTTCTCCGAAGAGAGCACCAAGTTTTCAAATCACTGCGTTGTTTCTCTTTCTCCTCCCTCCAGTCTTCCCTCTCACTGGGCTACACCTGTGAAAAAGAAGCAATACAATGAAACAGTCGCTGTAGCTGAAAAACCTAGGACAGTAGAAGAAATGGAAATAAATACTAGAATCTAGAGCTAGCTGAAATCAGGAAAAAAGAAAAAAAAGACCGTAGCACTAACACAAAATACACAGAGGTCTTGTAAGGTAGTTTCATTGCCACAAAGCAGACTATTGATGCTGACGCTCTTTGCTGTCATTAGACGTTCTTGGTAGAATGGCAAGGCCGCAGATGTACGGGATCAGAGATCTTCTGAGAGTGAACCTGTCGTAAAGCCACGGATACAGACGCAAAAGAAAAAGCTCCGTATTCCGGAGCCCTCCACTATGGCACCTCTTTCTTCCTTTCTTCTTTCACTCCCAGCTTCATTCATTCCCTTACGGCGCGGTTCGGGTGTCGAACGGTGGCTCAGTGGTTAGGGTGCTCGACGACTGATCCGGAGTTCCCGGTTTCGAACCCGACCGCGGCGGCTGCGTTTTTATGGAGGAAAAACGCTAAGGCGCCCGTGTGCTGTGCGATGTCAGTGCACGTTAAAGATCCCCAGGTGGTCGAAATTATTCCAGAGCCCTCCACTACGGTACCTATTCTTCCTTTCTTCTTTAACTCCCTCCTTTATCCCTTCCCTTACGGCGCGGTTCAGGTGTCCCACGATATATGAGACAGATACTGCGCCATTTTCTTTCCCCCCCAAAAAAACCAATTATTTGTCGAACGGTATATGAGGCAGATACTGCGCCACTTCCTTTCCCCCAAAACCGATTATTATTATTACTATTCTAGGTGGCAAAAGTGGGGTGGCAGAGAAGGTTGCCGTCTACTTCATGCTCGCGCGATGGAACAAGATTCTTTGACTGGCATGAGTTTGTCACCTTGTTACCTGCTTTCGCTGACTCAGCGCTAACAGTACTGGCAATGCAAGGGAGTAAATATAGAAGAAAGATAACAGACGTTCACCTGAAACAGGGCGTTGTCTAGGACTTTTGAGATGAATCGCTGGCAGAGGTGAGATCGCTATATTATGGCCAATATGTTTCAATTCGCAGAGAGCACTTATCTCAAACATTTTCTATTACCTGCGTTTCTACTTTCTCACCATGTGTAAAAACAAAAACTCAACTGAGCCTTTGAAACTTCTGAGGTATCAGAGAAAGATGCCTTTCAGACACTGATTATGGGCCGGCACATAATCACGATGTCGGCATCGTGTTTTGTCTAAGAAAACTTCCTTCATATAAGGGCTTTATGGGCACAATTTCCCTTCCACATCAAAGTGCACGTAGATTTATGGAGTTTAACGCTTTGTAATGAATGTGTCGCGCCTGATTTCTCCTTTGCTTACATTCAACACGCAGTAGTGTTCCGAAGCGTGTACTGAGTGTTTGCTCGACAGAATTCTATTAATAGCGCACAATTTAAATAAAAAAAGGTAGGAAACGCAGTTTACACTACAACTCCCCTCCCGTAAAACCCTCAGAACTAGAGAATGTTGTAATTCGTTCTGAATATGCGGATGTGCTATGAGTCCTTCGCCGCTTTGGTTACAGACTGCAGTGCACAAAAAAAACTACGTGTTTGTCCAGTGCACCAAACCAAGAGTTGTCAGCTTTCTTTTGCAATTCTCGAGGAAGTCAGTATACACTAATGATTTTAAACATAACACGTTATAACGCTAAACACACTAAACATATAAAATGTAAGGGTGACTAGTGACCGGCAAAGATTTACGACATGTGTCTATTTGTTGAGGCTGGGGAACAAATGAAGATTCATCGCTCGCCGACTGAAACCTTCGGTTTCGCAACAAATGAAGTGCAACTTCTTGCACAAAGATCGTGACACAACAGAGACAAAGATCCTTGAGACCATGTACAGAAGGTCATGGCTGTCTGGAATGCAGTAAAAAGGATGATCTCCCACCAACGCGCTGTTTTCTATCCCATGGGAGGGAGCGGCCAGTGCTGTGACCTTATTGGCTCCGAGCTGAGAGCCGAGCGCGCCTCGGATTCTTTTCCTAAGACGAGATGGCACGTGAAGATAAACCTGACTCCACTGCGTTCCATGACTGAAAGAACTTTTGACCCAGGTGCAGAAATGCTATAGGTACAGAGGGCTTGCAATCATCGTCATCATCATGATCATGGTAATCATCATCATCACCATGTGGGAGTGAAGCTCTTCCCACAAACCTTGTTCACTTCATTTTATTTTATTGAGTATATTTTTTATTTGGCCCTATGGCAGTAAATATCTGGCGACAATTTGGAACATTAAACGCAGAATAATATAGCTTTTAAGATAAATGCTGCGATAGCACAGCAATGAAGTAGCCATTCGCACTGAGCAATTTGTGTACCTGGCTGCCACTGTGAAAATACCAAGAGGGACAGAATACGGGAAAAATAGGTTTAATTAACGCTGCAAGGGTAAGTGGGAGGTTCTTTATTGATTAACTTTTCATCGATAGCAAAGGAGAGGAAATGTAGTTTCATAGCATTTTATCACTGGAAGAACGAATTCCGTTCTTATACGCAGCACAGTAACTTGTTTTTTATTCTTCCATTAGGATATCGCGGGCAGGCTGTTGGCTTCGCTGGGTAGTTTGCGTGGCTTTTTGCTTATCGTTGGCCAGAGAGGTTGCCACAAGCTCCATATGCTACCTCTCGCACATCATAAAAAAAATTACAAATTCTTTTGCGCTACGCGTTTACCTATGTCATTCGTATTTTTCTATACACCGAGTAAATTTTTTTTCTACTCTCTACGTCATAATTTTGCATCGGGTGGCGAGACTTGTTAAATCTGATTTTCTCCATAAATGAGTATTTTGCGACCGGAAAACCGTCCATACCGACCAGAGTTTCTCGGAGAAAGTTTTGGAAGTTTTCTTCAGTATCCATTACAATATTGTTACAAAACTTCGCTTATACTGACTTTCAGTGTTCATATTCAATATTCATGTTCTAACCGCGGTGATCGTATAAATATGAATTTTTTGTGTATATAAAAGTGTGTTCCAGGGTAGACATATTTCATGCTCAACCTAACCTGTATAATAAACACTTCATATTGAGACTACTTAGAAAAATAATTTGCGTGCACATTTTGGCAAACACGGATCTCTTCTTTCAGGCACACATGATGCATGCTGCCTTAAACGCAATTTGCTTACATATGTGTTTGCACCTTTGTGTTGCCTTACGCTATTTTTTATGAACGTGATTTAGAGCACTAAATTGTTGCACGGCAGCATGAAGAGTGCTGAAAATATGTTCACGAGGACTGCCAATTTGTGAAAATTGAAGTATTCTTTCGACGAACTTATTTCATATTTGCGAAGGTACACTTTTGATACATTTTCAGCATGAACATGCGATTACTTCACACTAATATGATTTGTTACTTCACATTATTATGATTTTTTACTTAAGTGCGAATCTCGGTGACTCTGTGTGATCTTATGCCAGAATGTTTATTTTTGCTAGATGATGACAAAAATCCTGTTTTTATTGTTAGGATTATCTATCAGCAAGGACTTAGTTCATTTAGCTCACTCAACAAATCGGAAAAACTTCCGGCTGCCACACAACTACAGAAAATACAACAATCCATCAGTTCAGAAAACGGAAACCACGATTACTGAAACCAATTTAGCGTAAGAAAACACAGACTCTAGGAAGTGCTTTTCGGGACTGATGGCAGCTACGTAGTCCATATTTCGTTTTGCTGGTGCCCTGCCTTACCTCTCAACTTACGCAGAGTACCCCTTGTGCGCACAGCGCAGCTGCTAGTACAAGGAAAGCGTATGTATTCCTATCGAGATGTGTACACCCACGCTATGGCAGTAAAAGCGTGCTATACACTTGCTTATGCGAGGTCTTCAGCGTTTATGTAAACAACACGGCAAAGAGCACCAGGGTGTTCTTGTCCCATGCAGTTTCATACAGACAACTTAATAATTCGCGAGAATGACTAACGCTGCGTTGGGTGTCAACGTACGCTGACAAGGAAATTAAATACTTTTTCTTTCGCACGTGACAAAAATACTTTGAGTACATGAAAATACAGCATTCTTCAAAGCTTTATTGTCTTTGCTATCAAGTGACTTTTTGGGCTGCTCCCTGGTCATATAATACATATGTGGTAAGAAAAGCCAAGAGTACACCACTGCCGAAGTGAGAACTCCACATCTGTTTATAGCACAAATGAAGAAATATCCTTACAAGAAAGATGAAATCGTCGTTATGTCAAGGAGGAGAAGGCACTCTGGTTTCTTGCTTCATGTAAGTGAATTTCCGTATGGCTTCCGGAGCTTTGAGCCGTAGTCATCTAGAGGTCGTCACCTCTTGTGAATACTGTCTTTCATATTAATCTCCACCAAGCACTTCTAGTGCAGCGTCGAATCACGCTTCGGGAGATGAGAATGGCATTATATCTGAATCATGCTTTCCATAAAGGCATGTTGGCGAGGGAACAAAAGGCTCCCGTTTTTTGTGCACATCACATAGAACAGCTCTTGCATGACAGCTCTCATTTCTTCGTTGCTTCGATCTGCCATCGTACATTCACCCCAAGAAGATCTTCGCGGCACGGTGTCAGGGAACAATAAAGATTGTTGTTCTCTTTTTTGCGCAGCAATTTTTTTGTTTTTTTATTCTGCTTTTAGCTATCGGGTAAGCACACATTGACCTCATCCGAGTGCAGCTCTTGCCCTCCTCCTGCAGCAAAGCAATTGCCTCCTGGGATTGGATATCCCCACTCGAAGACATCCTGAACGGGTAAGCTAGACTCCTCAACTAAACAAGCTTATGGAAGAAGACACATGACCGGCGGGAAAGGTGAGCAGACATGCCCGAATGTTTCTCTTCAGAACATTCAGCGTGCTGTTCTATTGCTCACTTCGGCTCTAAGTATTTTCATTGTCTCTCGTCCGTGTACCGCCAGACGTTTCATGACGTGCTCCTGCGTGCAGGAACACTGGAATACCACTGGTATCAACATTATTGTATGAACATGCTTTGAATTATCCCGTGTGCTCAAGAAATGCTACAAACATTTAATACCTGAAAAAAGTAGTGTTTACCATCCACATTACTTACTAGTCTGGTTGGTTTGTTTATGGGTGTTTAACGTCCCAAAGCGAATCAGGCTATGAGGGACGCCGCACCGAAGGGCTCCGGCAATGTCAACCACCGGTGGTTCTTTAACGTGCACTGACATCGCACAGCACGCGGGCCTCTAGAATTTCGCCTCCATCGAAATTCGACCTCCGCGGCCGGGATCAAACCTGCGTCTTCCGGGCCAGCAGGCGGGCGCCATAACCACTCAGCCACAGCGGCGGCTCTTACTAGTCTGTGTTTTCTGCAATTGCAATTTATAAGGTGAGCGAGTGAAATACTGAAAAAACAGTAAAAGAAAAGATCCAATGTCGTTTGCGAGAATCACGGCCTCGGCTTTTAGCCGGCCGAGTTGTTGCTGAGTTCCCGGCCGAACTTCTGTATTTCGCCGGAGGCAAAATGCAAAAACTCTGATGTGCTCTGCCAGGTCAGCGTTCGTTAAAGAACCTGTTGTGGTCGAAATAAACCGGATGTCCATTACTATGTCGTAGATCATAGGGAACTTTACGCTTCGGGAAATACAACACCGCAATTTGCAATTTAGACTACTAAGGCTTAGATGAACACTACACGCAATGATTTTGCATTGTTACCACGTGAAGCAGTAAACACCGCTGAAAGTGCAACCACCGCAAATCTAAAAGCATTGAAGGCTTCTTTATGTACTGACTTCTCTGTCCCGGCGTTCTGGGTTACTTTTGAAGCGAAAGCTTCGCTACGCTAGGTATTGAAGAGGGCAGCGTCAGTGCAGTCACGTGGCAAAACCTGTCACGGGGTGTTCCGTGGTGTTACGGAAGAGCCTGCAGGGGTGGCTTGGGGGTGCTCGTAGACGGCTTCCAGTAATCGCATGTGTGGCACGATATCTTGTACACTTTGACGTCACTAAATATATCCCGCCGCCAAAACAGCTTCGACTCGAGCGCGTAGATCTTGCCACAACGAAGGTTGCCCGCTGTGGGAGTATCGTGCAAAACGCGCAAGACCTGTGGTCGCGCCAGGATTGGGCGCATGTTGGAGACACGCCACCGTAAAATGCCGCTCACGTAATTTATCGCTTTAGACTTAACTGAAAACATTCCTAAAGTAGAACCTGCCGCGCGATGGTTCATTGTTCAAGCTGGCCAGAGTTAAAATAGGATAGACTGTTTCTGTTTTGAGATGCTTGCTGAGCAACCCCCACGATAATGTCGACACAACACAACTTTGCAACAACAAACGATGTTATCGCAACAACACAATGAAGTGGACCGGTGGAATAAAATATCAAGTGTTTTGCTTAGTTTTCTGTGCAGTTCTTCACGTAATATTTTGTTTTTATGAAAAACTAATTCTAAAAATGCATAATAAATGTTTTAAAACCATATGTGTATAATATGTAACAATGCCTGGACGAAGCTTCTAAATAGACTAGCGCTTAAAACAAAGAACATTAAAAAAGTACAAAGAAAAAGCAACCAAATCATTCGTATTCACCCATAATGGTAAAAAAAGTATTCTTCAAATATTAAATTATATCCTTCATCATTACAAGATAACAATTAAAGTGAATAAAGCCACATAAACATAACACGGAGGACGCAACCCACCACTGATCAACAGCATCTCTTTGTGCCTGGCAGTTATTCAAAAAACAAGAGGTGAATCGCTTTTAAAATGAGAAGTATGCTGGTAGCTGACTGTGCAGACAAATAGCGAAGCGTAAATTCACATCATCTAACCAGTTTTCATGAGACAAATTTCGTGCAACGCTGCGGGCCCCTGGAATTCCATGCAAAAATTGTTTACAGGAGTCTGCCTTCGCATAAAAGAAGGCATTTGTGGAAGTGTCAATGGCTGACCAGCAGCGAAGTTTACTTGCGCCCATTCACATCAAAAAGTGCGAGCTCAATTCTAATGAAGCCAGAAAACTAGTCTCTGTTCAGTGCGGCTTTTTAGTTTTAAATATCTACGAAACCAGGGCCCGCTTTTCCTAATGGTAGAAGCATGGAAGCGAAACTCTCACCTGAAGCAAGCGCAAATGCGCCTGGAACCCGTTCGCTGGTTTCTTTGATGCTTGGGTTACTGTTTCACAGGACGCGTCGATGCTACTCAAGCGTCAAGCGTTCCTGGAGCTCTTCGCACATGTCGGCCACCATCACTGGCACTGTTCTGGTGTCGTTTTTTTTTGCACCAATAACTATTTCTTCGTACGCCTTCACACTCAGAAATATTACGGTGGCTTCAATCGCGAACCCAATAAAGTATTTCGCAGCAAGATACACGGCACCTAAAGAACAACGAGGCGCTCTTCAAGCAGTAAGGTATTTAACGATAAAACATTGAAAAAAGAACTACCTGAAGAATTACAAGTGAACTAAAGCAAATGCTTCGCACTAAGTCTACGCCCACTCCTAGGCGACGCCGACATATTCACATAAACAATGGGGAGGGGAGCGCACCAACCAGCTGTCTCGACCAGACGCACTTTCGCATCGGCTTCGACTTTTTGAAGTTTTTTGGAGCGCACGTTTTTGGACTACGCTTTTAAAAATGGATCGGCCACCACGATCGTATTCCTCGACACCTGTGGACAACAGTTTCAACGGTTTCAACGGTTTCCGCTTTGGAAGGCTACCCCAGAAAACCACCCCGAAACATCGGATACGCCCACAGCCGATGCCGCCAACATGGCTCCCGGGAAGCCTCGGCAAGACGCCGCGTCAACATCGATCTACGGCGGCACAGATAAGAGGCCGCAATCTATAGCTGTGTTTGACGCCGACGCAAGCATGACGGATGAGGATTCCAGCCAAGTGGTTGCGGCGATACCTGTCTACAATCCATTCTCTGTTCTTTCCATGGAAAACATGCCTGGAAGTAATCCTTCTCAGGTAATATCTTGCACCTTTCTATTTCGCAATTTGCCAAGCGACCAAAGGTGGGCTTAGGCACTTCCCAGATAGCGCAAGACAACGCTCGCTTTGTGAACAAACGATACTACATACAACTTGGCCATTCGTAGACTGCGTACGGCCACCGAATTGGGCAGAATCGATCGTTTTTCTGATGACGATTCCGAAAAGGGTGATTGGCAGCTTTCTAGGCAAAAGAACAAAACTACAACTGCCGATCCTGTCAGGCTTAAACTGATGAAGGGTGGTAATTTAGGCCTTTTGGCTCATCAGAGAAGAGAAAAATATGCTGCGAAAAGAACGCATGGACGACCATGCGTTTTTGCGCTGCATACTTTCCTCTTCTGTGATCTTCTGTCGTCCATGCGTTTTTTGCGCTGCATATTATCCTCTTCTGTGATGAGATGGTGTCAGCGCTTGTGTTTGTCTTTCTTCTGTCATCCATGCGTTTTTTGCGAGGCATATTTTCCTCTTCAGTGTTAAACACACTGTGATAATTAAGCTATCCTAACCTGGGAAACTAGTCACAATCTGCGCACTCTGGCTGCACGAAGACAATGCAGACGAGCTTCGACAAATTCATTTTCACTCAGTATTTCAAGTACAGCTGCAATATAAAAAGATTAGCACAAGTGACTCATGACCGAAGCGGAAAAATTGCGAGACGCGTCGCTATTGTAGCCGTATGCACAGATAGCCAGAGTGCCAGGCACATTCCACTTTCCAAAGTAGGGGTGGCCGACAGAAAGTAGCGCACCCGAAAACGTGAATTTTAAATGATAGCTTCTGTACTGCTTATCGGTAAAATCACGTGGAAACGTTCATGCGCGCACGACTTCATTTATTTTTTTAAGCGAAAAGCTTCACTACGCTAGGTAAAGCAGTCGTCGCGTAGGCCGGAGAATGACCTTGAACGACTTTCAGCCGAACCACGTTAGCCCTCTATGACTATATGTAGTACAGTTAAGGTGTCGAACCCTTGACCCCTGACCTTGTCTTGTGGCCTTTAGTTAACCTCTGACCTTGAGCTGACCTTTGATCTTTTACATTGGCGTCCTTTGGGTTGACCTTTGTCCCTAAGCACATCCGATGGGGGGATGTGAAGCCACGTGATGACATCCGATGGAGATGTCGTAAGACCATGTGATACCAGGTCATAGCCACGTGGTCGTGTGGGTGTATATATATACATATTATATATATATATATATATATATATATATATATATATATATATATATATATATATATGGAGAGAGAGAGAGAGAGAGAGAGAGAAGAGAACGGCTGTCGCGAGCGTGTAGTGGAGCTGCCGTGGACGAGTCTCAGACGCTTAGCAAGCGTGCTTGCCTTTCGCTGAACTCCTCGGTTAGCCAAGTTAAGCGGCTGCCAATTTTTTAAGAACGTGAACTCTTACTACTTACGTTTTCACGGACGCGTCTGTCTGAAATAAAGGTCCAATTGGCCAAAACAGTTACCACGTGACCACACTATATCACAAAGCAAGAGTGGGTGCGTAGCGTCTCGATTGATACATGTGCTTTTCATTCGTTATACCGTGTGTGGGTTTTTTTTTTGTGCTGGCGCTTTGAGTAGCTGCACTTTTTTATCAAGTTTCCCCTCAAAGCCGACTGTTCGCTGGCTGATAGACTGTCAAAGGGTGTCAGCGCTAGTGAAGATACATGCAACCACACATGAACTTGCACATTCAAGATATGAGTTTAATTTCTGGCATCAAATGAACAGAGCAGAGCTTGAACTCCAAATTTTCTCTTTAATGATAAATTTCCTGACCATTTTAGCCCAGCACGTGAAATAAAGAAAAGTGTAAAATGAATTGACAAATGTGATTAAATTAGGAGAAGCTCTTCCAGGCTATTGTAATAGGGAAGGCGAACCCCGCATCAGCCTCCACGACACTGCGTGCCCGTGCGGGCACTGAGCCATGCAGAGTGCTCTCCAAACGACGCAGGCCTTAGAGTCGCGTCCATTCATCTTGCACAGCCTCCAAAAGCAGATCTGGTGACGCACCGTTAGTTGCCGTCTTACCAGTTGCTGCTTGATGAGGCCCCACACATTTTCAATAACATCGCAGTCTGCTCCTTTCGGAGGCCATGGGAGCTCCTGAAAGCAGAGCACCTCAAGCGTCTGCCGCAGTATCCTTGAAAAGAAAAAAAGCTTTTTAAATTAAAACTCGGAAAGCTTTTCGCGTAGCATAAACAAACAAAAGAACAGCAGAAGCAAGCTCCGAAGGTGCAATAAATAAAAACTAACGCTATTGTGTGTAAGGATAGCGGTGTATTACTTTCTGAAGTATCGAACGAAAGGAATTTTTTTTCCCCGAAAATAACAACCTTTGGGAAGTAAAATTTTGTCAAGAAAACAAAAAATTATTAACGTTTTTGAAGGATCAGCTAGATAAGAACGTTGTAAGTGGCTGAAAGCAAAAAAAAAGTTCAGTGACAATAATCTCAAGTTTATTAGCATCAAAAAGCATCAATAGCGACTCAACAGCATCCATCAACTCAGCCAGCCGCGGTGGCTCAGTGGTTACAGCGCTCGGCTGCTGACCCGAAATACGCTGGTTCGATCCCGGCCGCGGCCGTCGAATTTCGATGGAAGTGAAATTCTAGAGGCCCGTGTACTACGCGATGTCAGCGTAAGTAAAAAACTCCAGGTGGTCGAAATTTCCGGAGCCCTCCACTACGGCTTCCCTCATAGCCTAAGTCGCTTTGGGACCTTATAAAGCCCATAAACCAAAAACCTCATCTCAGAATGTTATTTAAAAAAAAGAGTTTTAGTCCTCGATTTCAATGCACTCATATCAATTCATAGCATCCATTTACAAATTGTGAGCACACATTGCCTAGTTTTATTGTTCGAAGTGCATATATGTTACCAATTATATATATATATATATATATATATATATATATATATATATATAATAAGGAAGCCAACAGTCACCGAAACCAAGGTGCGTAGGGGAATGTTTCTATTCTTTTTAATACTAGTGCCAATCAATTAGTTTGTTTTGAAGAAAATTACTTATAAAGCAGCAGAAAAAACAACAATGCCGCCGGTGGGATCCGAACCCACCACCTCCGAATATGCACCTATGCACCTTGGTTTCGGTGACTGTTGGCTTCCTTAATATGTTTGTCAAACGAGCCCCTCACTTCATTTGCCTTGTCTGCCAATATATATATATATATATATATATATATATATATATATATATATATATATATATATATATATATATATATATATATATATATATATATATATATATATATATATATATATATATACCTACTCTTGTGGATAAAGCTCTAGTCATGCTGAAAATTAAAGCATTCATCCAGAAACGGGCCAGCCAGGATGAACGGAATTAGGTTTTTTCGGGTATGTCCGACCCGCCGCGGTGGCTCAGTGGTTAGGGCGCTCGACTACTGATCCGAGGATCCCGAGCTCGAACCCGACCGCGGCGGCTGCGTTTTTATGGAGGAAAAACGCTAAGGCGCCCGTGTGCTGTGCGACGTCAGTGCACGTTAAAGATCCCCAGGTGGTCGAAATTATTCCGGAGTCCTCCACTACGGCACCTCATTCTTCCTTTCTTCTTTCACTGCCTCCTTTATCCCTTCTCTTGCGGCGCGGTTCAGGTGTCCAACGATATATGAGACAGATACTGCGCCATTTCCTTTCCTCTAAAACCAACCAATTCGGGTATGTCCGCATATGCTGATGCTGTCAGGGCTTCGTCCGTCCGGATGAGCAGCCCAAGCTCTTGGTATGTGACACTCCACACATTCAATTCAATTCAATTCTTTTTATTATCATTTCTTCAGTACAGTACATAACATCACTGTCTGGATCCTTAGCCAAAGGCTAGTTATGGATCCATGCAATAAAAGCAAAGAGATTAGTGAGGACAAATGATTTCTACTGCATGCCAAAATAATACACATAAGAATGGTGGAAAAATGCAAAGCGTATAAGCAAGATGGTTCAAATTACAGAAATACAAGAGGGCTCATGACAGAAAAACATATGAAGACAGGAACAGCATTTTTTATACAAAATAAACGCAGTTGCCTTAGAAGTGATTATTCAATGACATATGAATGGCAAACCCAACATAGACACTACAGAGAATAATAAGAGACAATCACTAAGCGATTTGCATTGTAAATCAGGTAATTATTTGTGACAGAAAAAAGGTCTTTAGTGAAATATAAGGATTGGACGTTGCAAAGACTGCACAGGGGATTTTGTTCCAAGTTTTTACCCCTTGATACTCGAAGCGGCGCTGGCCATAGTCATTGCGAGATGTAGGAACCAGAAATCTTCCCTGTGCTGCTGAACGGCTGTTAGTTGGGGCTCTATGGAATGTGTTCAAAGGAAAGGGGGAGGTGCCGGAGAGGACTCTTAGTACGAGTAGTGCAACGCGAAAATCTCGAAGCTGCAATGCCGGCATTATTTGGAGTCTAAAAAACAAAGGGCGAGAAGGCGTATATGGTGTTGTGCAAGTCATTATTCTCAGTGCCCGCTTCTGCAGGCGTAAGACAGGTTCAATGTAAGTGATGTAAGTGAACCCCCATGATTCTATACAGTAAGTTAATTGGGACTGAAAGAAGCTAAAGTATATTGTTTTTAGTGTGTGTATTTCGAAATGTCGCCGAGCTTTGGCCAGAACGAAACATGCATAAGATAGTTTGCTACGCAATTTTTCGATATGCGGTTTCCAGTTTAATGCAGCGTCTAAGCTTACACCCAAGTACTGAATAGTCTTAACTTCTTGAATTTCTTTATCTCCTATCGTTATTGCGGAGCAGGTATTCTGGTATTTTTTATAAGGGGATGCAAATATAATATATTTAGTCTTGCCTATGTTCAAAGTGAGTCTATTTGTTAAAAACCATTTATTGACTCTCTGAAGTTCTGAGTTTAAAGTATGCTTGGCTGTTTCAACGGAATTAGCGGTCACCAGCAATGAGGTGTCGTCGGCGTACATAATGGCACGGGTATTTATTAGGCAATCGGGTAAGTTGTTTATGTAAAGTGTAAAAAGTATAGGCCCCAGTACTGAGCCCTGCGGAACACCTACGGAAATAGAACGCGAACTTGACGCGTGTTCGTCAATAATAACACACATAATAACACACATTGAGACACCGCCGGCCGCTAGCGGTGACGTGTTCTGTAGACAGGGGTTCAAACCTGTAACAAGAAAGGTAAACGTTTTCCTTGTTACACAACACCTTACCATTTCTTTTCGGACATTACTTTAGTATAATTTAAATGAAAAGTAATCTCCTTAGCTACAGGTTTTAAGATTTACCGGGCGTATAGAAATGCAATAAAATGAAATGACCGCCGCAGCAGCTGCCATAAACATGCAACCATTTTCTTCTTGATGTATTAGAAAAAAGAACCCATAGACAAGTGCTTCTTTCCTGTCATTTTAGACACGGAAGCAGATGACCTAGCGGGCGCAATCTGGCCGCCAAAAAACGGCGCTGTTGGTCCCATGGCTGCGGAAGGTCGATTCGTCGGTGAACGCTACATTCATCCACTCTTCAGTTGTCCACAGAATATGTCTAGTGGCAAACTCCAACCTGAGCGCTTTGTTTTTTCGAGCCAAAAGTGGCCTCTGGCAAGACATCTAACTGCGGAGCCCGACTGAACGAAGGTGTTGTCTTCGCCTTCAAAAGCCGGCAAGCGCTTGAAAGCGTCTCTAGGAAAAGCACCTTCAAGTTTATCATGTCCTTCATCGCAGGTTTTGTATCGCACTTCGGCGATTTCACTTGCAGCTCATATTAAGGTCAGTGCCTTGAAGCACAAGCACCTTGTAGGTGACGTAGTAGCAGAAGAAGTACGCACCCGAATCGCTGTGAACAATCGTGCTGCCCGGCAAATTCTGCCTGTTTGTGCCGATGCATTGTACGGAGAAAAAACCCTCGCACAGCGTGAATAAGCAAAAGATGCAAAAATATGTACGTGGCGTAATTATTCCTTCGATAATTGCTAAAACCGTTTAGAGCTTGTAACTGGTCGTTGCAGCATGTAAGCTCGAGCTACTTATAATTTCTAATTTCTATAACAACGAAAGGAAGGCCGAGGAAATATTTTCAGGTATCCCAAATGCTGGCTGGCCTTAAATTGTTTTTTTAATTAAGAGCTGAGTCTCTTTAATGAAATCCCCCCTCCCCCCCGCCGCCCACAAAATTATAACACTGCACGTGCCTAGAGTGCTCTTTCACACCTAAGGCTGTTCACCAAGCTGCGTCTTGGGCTGAATCTACATCGTAGAAAGCCCACCGGTTAAACATTAGTGGATGAACGTTATCGAAGAGCAAGCAAGGAAAAATGTCCGCTCCCCCACATCTCAGGCTCCCAGATGTTTGCTCGTTTTCGGCCTAAAGGGCAACCTGAAAGGGCACCCGATGGCTGGAAGGGCGCCCTGCGGTGGAAGTGGGGCGGCCGACATAGCTTCGTGTCCAAAGCAGCGAAGCGCACCGACCTCAAACAGCGGCTCAGGCCCGCCGCACACTGAATTCTCTGTACACGTGATGAGGAAAGAGCCGGAAAGAATAAAGGCCGAGCAGTCACGCGAAAATGATCCAAGTTTCCATGTGCCGCTCCGTCGAGCGGTAGGCTAAATTTGGACCTGCCTAGAACAGTGTTTAACGGGTTAGAAGATTGTAACCAAAAGCGCAATGGTTGGGCGGCGTCACGTGAAATGCCCCTCAACGTTGTTACATGTGAGCAGAGTATGAAATAGCGAAGTGTGTAATTTGTTTACATTGAACTGTAGTCGAACGAGTGGGTGAAGATCGTCGTGTCTTTTTGGCGGGAAGTAATTTGAGGTTGGTGTTTCTGGCCTCTGATTCTGGCAGGAAGGATAAGCTGCTCACCTGTATAAGCCGTGGTTGCTCCCTAGAAGGTGAGTTAGATTGTATCCTGCAGATTTAGCTGCTTAGAACGGTAGGAAATAGATGACTCTATCTTTTAGCGAATATTGAATGCAACCATTCAACCTTTTCTTTTACTTCGAACACGCTTGGAAAAAGAAAAAAAGTACATGGTAGGGTTTTCTCAAACCATGAACAGCTTTATTTTGAGGCCAAATGTAGCCGAATGCGCTGCGGCAACTCAGTAACTATGGTGCTCGGTTGTTGACCTGAAACATGTGGCTTCGATTCCGGCTGAGGCGGCCACATTTCTGCCCCTCAAGAGCAAAGCATATAACAGCTGTATTTTACAGGCACTCACCTATGGGGCAGAAACGTGGAGGTTAGCGAAATAAAGCTCAACCTAGGGTAAACAGAACGCAGCGAGCTATGGAAAGAAAAATGATACGTGCAATGGTAAGAGACAGAAAGAGGGCAGTTTTCGTCATGTAACAGATACGGATTAAATATATGCTAGTCGAAATAAGAGGAAAAAATAGGCTTGTTCAGGGGATGCAACGCTGAGGCAAGGTAATATATGGTCGTTTAGGTAACGGACTGAATTCCAAGAGCGGGAAAACGTAGGATTGGCCGGCAAAAAATGAGGATGTCAAGAAGGATTAAGAACATTGCGGGAATAAGTTCGCCAAAGCTGGCTCATTAAAGGGTTAATCGCAGTGACATTGCAGAGGCTTTGCTCTGCAGTGGGCGCAGTCAAGTTTACGATGATGCTGACGAAATGCCAGAGCTCCGCGTTCTCTGCGCGGTCAAAGCATGTTAAAGAACCCAAGATGGTCGAAATTATCCACATCCCTTAACTACGGCGTTCCTGATAGCCAAGAAGCTTTGTGATATTTGACCCTCATAAAACAAACCGTGCCATATTTAGGTCTGCCATCAACTCACTGCAAATGAAGTGGAAGTTCATTGCTCAGTACTGAAGAAGACAATGAAATAGTTAATGTTTTGATTTCGTAGCTCTAGGCATGCGACGACAGCTTCGAGAATGGCTCGTCTTGTTCGTAGGTGCGGGAGAATAATAGTGCGAAACAGCTATTGGGGACGGGGGGTATAGTGTTCTGATTTAAGATAGATATATATATAAAGGTGACACATTCGACGCCGAAGACTTGTTTTTGGTGCGGAAACTCGGCAACTTTGACTGAAGTCTCTGGGAGGACAACCATTTCTTTGCCAGCTGAGTGTTTTTCCTCCTCCAAGACTTTTATTAAACGGTGCGAGTTCGTAGTAATTTTCCGAAAGGTCATGTCTGCTTCTTGCATAAGGTCTTACTCCTCGCGACACAGTTGGAGGGCTTCCGTCTGTGTTTGCACCTCTTATAAGATCATCGACATAAAACGGTTCGGCAACCATTTTGGCAGTCGCAGTTTTGTCGGTCGGTGCTTGTTTCAAGTGGTAAAGAATGATAGCAGTTAGTAAAAACGTACTACAGGTTGCTCCAAACGACACTCATGAGTGATTCTCCACTCTTGCAAGTAACTTTCAGAATACTTTGAAAGGGTACCTTCTCTGAGCCAAAGAAAGCGAAATGCATTTCGATCTTCCTCTGAATGGAGATCTGTAGAAAAGCCTTTTTGATGTCGGCTGTCAGGGCGATGCAGTCTGTTCGAAAGCGCAGCAGAATCTTCACTAGGCCTTGGTACAAATGGTCTCTCTTTTGAAGACAGTTCTTAAGAGAACTGCATCTTTTTGAATGTGAAGATGCATCAAATACTACCCTCACCTTTGTAGTCTGGGCGTGTTCTCTGATAACTTCTTTGTGCTCATGTAGTAAAGCTATGAGGGGTTTGTAGCATGGCTGTTGATCACTTCTGCATACCCCCAGTGAGGTATTTTCTTATCGTCTTGTCATAAATATGGAGCAGGTGACAGTTGCTCCAAAGCCGGCATACGAGCTTCTTAAGTCGTGTGACGGCTATGTCTCGGTAGTCGGAAAGATCGGCTACCTGCTTTCCCGGTAGTGCGACTTCATATCTTCCATCGCGCAGTCGGGTATTTCGTTCAAATTCTCGCATGGTCGCCGTAGTTGATTCACGCTTTACATCAGGATCCGGGGTTCCCAAGTTTTCAAGTGCCCAAAAAGAGCGGAGCCATTCGTCGCTCTCTGCTGCATTCGTTCGCAGCACACAAACCATCATCCATGACGCGCCTCGCTCTGCTCTCAAGCACGTCTCAATACCTTGGAAAGTCCATCCGAGTTTGCACTTCAAAGCTATTAGAGACGCAGTCGTGTCACATCTGCAGACTTGGCCAGTCCTGACAGTCCACATCTTGTCTGAGCCAAAAAGTACGCGCACACCATCTCGCGTGACGATGCCCCCGTCTTGCGAGGACTTGAACTATCAGCGCAAAAATGTTGAAATACACTATTGTCGAAACATGAGGTGTGGTGTTACACTATAGAAGCCAATTACAGATGTGAGTTGATTTTAATTTACTTTTAGCCTGCATGGCTTGTCCTCAATTCACCTCTCTATTTTGCGAGGACGGCAATATCTTCCTTCAGGGGACGTATGGAGAGCACGGTTTCCGACAGTTAATACGACAGGCAACTCTTCCTATATCCAAGAAGAAAGGACCGACTGTTTCATCCTTTCACCGCATTATCCACATAGGACTTCCAAGACATTGCCTGGTTCGTTAGCCGGTGTGATGGCATCCACACAAAGTTACTTGCGCAAGGGGGAGAACGAAACGCAATCCTCCTTTCCGCCTTCCGGAAAAAACATTCCCGTTGCCCAGTTACCCAGCATAACTGCGTTCCCTTGCTACATGTAGGGTTCGCCTAGCCGCTTGGAGCACCGTCTCGCATTAGTGAACAAAGACGAAGCCCTGGATTCCTTACCTGCCTTTCGCTAAGAGGCCGAAGAAATCCCCGAAGTAAACAGGGCCCTCAGGGAAATGCTCACTGAGCCCCCGGGGTATATCGTTCTATTGATTGCCAAACACCGGTTTCTTTCCGTAAACGGCGACTGCGTGCAGAGAAGACATCAGTAACAGCAATGGCTGGTCGTGAGAGGATGCAATTTAGTAACAAAAGAGGATACAAAAGGAGCCACAAACGCTACCAGGTGGCCTTGCGTGCATGTCAGGGGGACGCGAGAAACAAAGCCCTCTTTAAAATGTTCAGGCTAAGCAGGTAGGCGAAGGGTGGTGCTGAATACATTGTAATGAAATAGACAGTTTGCTAGTATATCAAGCACTGTCCCGACGTTGTGGCATGATTGGTGCCCAATCGATTGACGTCGTTATATTGCTAAATCCAACTTCTATTCCTTTACTAATCACTTCGTTTTCTTATCGGCATTCGTTTATGGATTACAGTCGTTAGTACGTGAACCTCAAGTCAGTGCCAAAATCTGAAGCACGAAGAAATTAAGGATGCGACACACACCCCACACGCGTTTATTACATTCGCGCACTTAAGCTAAAAGTGCGACGAATACAGCAGCTTTTCTGTTTAAATTGAATACGTCACAGTAATTAATTCTTCTTTAAGGAATTATTCGTTCGGGAACAGCTTACTTGATATCTAGCTATCGTAAGCCAGTAAAGCTACTTCATCACTTGTACGTTGATGATTATTTTGAGTGTGGAATAGAAAGGACCTTACTCTCCGAATAAATTGGATGAAAAAGGTGTTGCTAAGCTGAGAGCACCGGATGGACAAAAATGAAAGGATGAATAAATATTTGCTGAGGTGATACGCCATTACATACAACGCCCACCTATAAGCTGGTCCAAAAGAAAGAAACTACTTACCACCAATCTACAAATTTCCTTCTTGAAGGTTAAGTGTAATTAGAGCACATTCCGACCAGGTTCTCTATACGCAACTAAAAACACTGTCTTGACCAAAATTGGTCAAGACAATGGAGCTCCCCACATCGAATTCGTATACAATAATATGCGTAGGTGCCTAGGGACGCTCGACTAGCGCTCATAAAACCAAGAGAATTCGAGTCGCTTTTCTCTCGTATCTAAGAGCGACAGTTTCTGTCATATCGTCGTTCCATTGCCATTGCAGTTTTACAGCCCCATCAACTAACTCTCACGGCCTTTGTTCTATGCCAGCAGCTTTTGATCCTCTAAACAGCTCTCTAAATTCTAGTATATGCGCTTAATTGCTGATAACTCAACTGCTCGTTTTATCAAACAAGCCAAGGTGAAGTGTATCTTCTTTTTGTACGTTGACGGATACCGTATATTATACATCACTGAAAAAATGAGAATATGTCGTATTGGAAGCAGTATTCGACAAAAAACTAAATCGCGTGTTTCCGAGTAAACGCAGAATAGAGCCTTCCGATGTTGCACAACACAGGCGCCGAAAAAAGTTTTTGCGCCGCCTCGGGTTAACCAAACACCTTTTCTTGGAGCGTAGCTCAGCATCTCCAGTTATTTCTTGCGCCTTTTTCTTGAGCCTTTTTATTCCTGCCGCACTGTGCCTAAACCAAGCTTGCAGAAGTGCTTTATGTCTTGATAGCGCCTCTCATACTTTTGTTAAGAGGATTTATGCTCCAGTGAGAACCGAAAGCGCACTGAGACACTCGTTTTCAGGATAATTCCACGTACGCAGAACTTCCTGTCTCGTCAGTAAACCGCGTAAAATAATAAAGTGCTCCCGGGACATTTTTATATACAATTAGTCAAAGAAACTTTAACTCCCTCTGGCGTGTTAAGGAAGATGCATAGAAGGAGAGATTAAATGGGAAGAGAGTCTTGTAAAAAAAGTTTCAGTGGAGCTGATTACTAACTCACGGCATACACGTGCTGCCAAGTAAATCTAACTCTTGGCATTAAGAGCCTAAGGAAAATTTGTTTAAGATCAAAGTTCTTAGTTTTGAACACCGTTACGGAAAAGCGTGTCATTGAAGACGAAAAAAAAGTGGCTGACATTTGCAAATGAACAATGATGCGCAGTTGAGCCCTCGCAATTCCGCTTTCATTTTTTGGCCTTTTCACAGTGGCCATAGTTGGGAACATGCAGGGAATAGCTGGACAAAATATGTCGTTCTTGAACCACCGAAGTGTGTCTTCTCGCTATTCGGCATATTTCGAAGCTATGGCAGCAGCCGCCTGCCATTTACGGGGGGAGGGGGGGGAGGGGGGCTCATCACCAATGACATATCCACGGGCGGGTAGGTTGCAGATCTTGTGTACAGCAGGTTATTTTACAACTGATAGTATTCACAAGATGAACGGGAAGAGCTGATAAGATGGTGCGTCCGTGGCGCTGTGATTGTTAGCCCAACCGACGCGCAATGTACTTTGCATTTTAAAAAAGTCACCGCTTAAAATAGTTTTCAAATTACAGTTCCTTGCAAGCTCATTACATATTTCAGGAAACTGGGCGCGACCAAAGCTTAGTTAACAATGCAAAAAATGTAAGGATAAACTTGGATGAACGCATTGAACCGAGCGCAGAGTAGAAGGAACTGTTCATCCGCAGTACGCAGCTTGTTCGTTGTACTAAACCGGACAATGCATCACAATATAGTTTGTGTGCATTTCAGTAGTGTCACGTGGTTTGCGTCGGTGACGTAGCCGAGGAGAAAAGGAGCGCAGAGGTGGAAGAAGCTTGTCGACCTGGCCGTGTTGAGCTCACCGTCCCTTTCACAGAACGTCGTAAATAGACGCCCCAGTACGCGTAATCAGTGCGTGCTGAGTAAGTAACAGTTGTATATGAGGTGAAAGTTTATCCAACAAGTCTATGGCTCCGTTGAAGGCCAGAGGGATCCGTATGGCTACCTAGCTGTGGTTGCTTGGCGCTGTCTACGTCCAGCCTCATGGCAGAGATGAAGTTAATTCAAGTCAAATTTACTTTCTCTCCGAGAAGAAGATAGGGGCGACGGAAAAATGTACATGCGTAGCTTCACGAAGCCCGGCCCCCTGGGATTCAGTTCAGCAGAATTCAAGAAATATAAAAAGAACACAATGCGGCAACAAGTATTGTACAAGATATATACATATAGACGGCAATGTCGGGGTTTTATACATGAGATGCAAGCAGCTAACAAAATACAATGCAGGCGATACAGGGCGTAGTTACTACAATAAGTAAGCAAGAAATGACGTTAGCTGTACTATATAAAGAAAAAGGAAAGGAATTTGAATCAGACACCTGGGCATAGAGCAGCGAAAGGTAAGAAATGAAAGCAGAGACAATATGGCGGAAACTGAGAGAAAGCGGATGCATTACGATCTAATTTTGTGAAAAGTGAGCGTGTAGATTCTGTGTTTGCATCAACACCAACGCGACTAAAAGCGTTCAGGAGGACGGCGATGTGAAACGGTAAAGTGTGATTGTCATATGTTGTGCGGAAGAAACGTTCGACCCATGAATTTTTTTTGTCTGGTGTTGTGGCTATGATTGCGCGTGGCAAGGCTGAACACTTTAAGAAAATAGTGATTCTCAGTGTGAACAGCAGTCTTGTACTGGCAAATAAGGCGAAATGAGTACATGCTGTCACTTGGAAGTATGCGATAGGATGCGAAGTATGCGGGCGTATGATCCCGGTATGAAATATTGGCTCTAATTTGCGGTTTTTTGACATGTTGTTAGTTTATGATTGTTTTCTTTAGATGGGGTGGCCCATACATAATGAGAATAGTTACGTGTGGATCAAAATAAGGCTTTGTATACTATTCTTTTTACTTTTGTAGGTAGTATACGCCAGTTCCTGCTTAATATCGCCGCGATTCTATTCAGTTTGCAGCAAACGTGTTCAACGTGCTTATCCCAGGATAGGTTTTCTGAGAAAAATGCCCCAAGTGATTTAACGTGCGTTCGTATTTCAAATTCACCATTTACTAGGAATAGCTTTTCTGCGGGAACGACAGTGGTGTTATATTTATTTTTGTCTATTCGTGGTCTAAAGACAGTCTATAGACAAAAGTCTACTGGAAGTGTATCGCCTTATATATATCGATTGTCTATAGACTGTCTATAGGATTTGTATCACCTATTGACATTTCTCTAAAGTTTGTCTATCGGGTGCCTATATACTTTATAGATAGAAATCTATGGACTGTGTAAAGAAATTTTTGTAAGGGTTTCTTGCAGGATGTGTGCTACATATCTAGAAAACTGGCATCTTCTTAACCATTTAGTAGCAGCAGTTGGTGGAAAATGTGTTCTATAAGCGTTATTATGAATAAGGGTGGAAGAGAAGAAAGTGTAAACAAATGAATAGTTATTTGGCTCTGCGCTGTTACAGCACTGTCAATTCTTTCATTTCACGTTTTCCCCTACTATGCTCGCTTCCTCTGGCGCCCTTGTACCGTAGGTTGTCCTCTTACTAAGTAAGGCAGATTGAAATTCAGACTCACATAGCGGTGATATATGTAGTATGAAACTCGTAGTTTGAACAACCGGTGTACACAGGGTGATGCTGCGGATCGGACTCAGCACCACCGGCAAAACAGAGCAAACGCGCTTCCACGGGGATAGAAAACTTTCTTCGTACTAACGCCGAGACGCATATCTGTCTTGCAAAGCGATGCAGCGGAAATAAAACTCATAACCCTAGAGTTTCAACATGTACAACATAATACTACGTAGTCTCTAGCGCCTTTAACTTAGTCTCTTGCGAAGTTACAGCAGAAAATTGAATACAGAGCACGAACAGCGTCACACAAGGAGGAGACCGCCACGAAGATTCTGCCGCTGCTTTATGGGCAAAGCACTGAGAAATGCGGAAATGTACAAATTCAATTTTCCGGTGTGCGGTGGTTACATTGTGCAAAGACCGCCGTAAAAGGCTTTGGCTGACACAAAGGACCCGCTTCGCTTGGCATTTGCAAGCAGCTGAAGCCAAGCGAGGCGCAGTATTCGATTTGAGGCTCAACGCTGATAAGGCCTGGATTTTGCCTTTGTACAGAAAATACGCACGCTCAATAAGCGCCCACATACTTCGCGAATTTGGGTGACCAGCCAAGTGTGAAGTAGGAGCTGCAAAGTTTGCATTTGGTAGATGCGCGCCATCGCTGTGAGTGAAGAAATAAAAGTTGGACGTTGATTGTGAATGGAAACGCTACTTTGCTGTGGTTCCTTTTTGAAATAGGCGGACGAATGTGCCTGTCCATGCATGTAATTGCCTCATGCGTGCAGTTGCAAAATTATTTTTGGGTGTGATATTAAAAACGAAAGTTGCATATTTCTGAAAACATTGGGTAGGAGTAGGTGAGAGGAACTTCGAAAACCCAGTTTGTGCTAGGAAAAGCACAATCAGACAGAGAAATGTTAGTACGAATAATGCGCTGGGTGCCGAGCTGAAATATTATGTTGTGCTGTGTATTTCCCCGTATAAAGATAATTTCTTCACAATATTCTGGCTTTTGCTTGTTCAAATCAAATTTGAACGGAATTTGTGAGTGGTGTACGTAGAGGAAAAGAGAACTATTATAAAATTGCTCACCAATTAGGCAATTTATGGCAAAACACGTAAGATTTAGTGTGGTTGCAGTTGTGCAGAACTTGGGCAAATGTTTATTATTAATTTATCGCAGTTTTCCCCAAGGGTACTATGCATTGGCAAGGAAGCTACCCTACACACAATAATATAGCATTAACTGCTCCAAATTAACCTATAAAATACCTCGAGACTACTTGTGGCCGTTCAACAGAAGCTCAAGTTTCCCGTAGTTATATTTATCGCTTACGATATAAATTTTCACCTTATTATCACTCCACTTCTTTTAAGAGCTTTTCGCATATTAGGGAGCATAACGATCTGAGGTGCTAGTAGGGTTTGAAAGTGTGAGGTAACACTTATACAGAAGAAACGTTCCTGTCTCAAGTTGCAGTTTGAAGTTTGAGACAGCTTAGGAAGGCATCGTTTCAGATAAGACCGAGCTCGAAACGCGGTTCGAGTTGCACCAAAAAGGAGACGTACTGCTTCCAAATATCTGACAGCAGGTACCGTTATATAATCAAGGGACTAACTTAGAGCCAACAACCGGTGCTGATGCATGTCTTAGTACAGATTTCTATCCACTCACGCACCCTATTCTTTGGAGAGTGGGGCCGCTCCTCCAGGTGAGCACCGCCCATCACTGAGGCCACTGCTCGTTGGCTGATATCACGTGTTGTGTGGTATAGTCACAGACTCTACGACCTGAAACGGCGACCCGCTCGGAGTCAGAAAAAAAATATTATTTTTTCTCTCTTTCTCCCTAGGGGTGAAGGTGCAAGGGCTAGCCTCCTACAGTCGAGGGTCTTGAAATTACTTTTTTTTTCAGAGATCACCGGAAACCCTTCAAGGTTAACACATTGGGTAGGATACAAAGGTACATGAGCTACATCATTCGTCTAGAATATTCTCAAGTTAAAAGCGTTATCCTGCCAGAAACGCTTTCTTCTTTAATTTTTTCGTTCTGCTACAGGAGGGGCGAGAAAGTGGAGATCCTGCGACTTCCGCTTTTTCGAACACGGCCTTTAAAGGAATAAGTGCAGCGCAGCATAACTGCTGACGCTACGCGATGATTTCACATATTTGCGATGTATATTGCTTTACTGACGTGTAATAGAATTTCACATTCATTGCAAAGCAGGCCAGTCCTTGTGAAGCATGGAGCTCAATGTTATTCAACTCCTTCGTCAAGCCCAGCCCGGCCCACTTAGTGTCCCCTAACAAAGTACAACCCATTTAATACATAGTCGGCGGTAACGCGGGAAAAGTGCGCTCTATTTGGTAGTACGCCTTGACCGACTACTGAAAATTTGCCATTACTCACTCTCTGAAAGTGAAGAAAAATTCAGGCTCATAAATTTCCTACGAATACGCGTACCTGCACTTTATTAGTCCTGCCGACCAGGAGTGGATCAGTTATACTTGCCGCCATTGCGGCCGTGCGGTGAAAGCAGCAGTGTCGAAATCAGCGAGACAGGGAGCAAGCTTGTCTATAAGGCCCGTCTTCGTGCTTTTCAACGTGGCACACAACGACACAAGGCCGAAAAGCAACCGTAACACCACTGCACGCGCAGTGCGAAGTCCCAAGGACTCGATGGGTTTGCGGTGATGGTTGCGGTGACATGCCTGGCGAGCATATTACTCGGCGGTGCGTTCGCGCACAAACAAAGAAGTGACCAACGACGCTTTCTGGGCTCTCTGATTACATGGACAAGCTGTACTCGTCGCAACATGGCCGAAATAGCCGCAATGTTATATCACTGGCGGTCGGCACGTTGATAATGATTTAGAAGAAGACCCAGGAGTGGGTACAACTAGGAGAAGGATCTTAAAATGCTAAAAAGCAAAAAAAGAATGGTTTAGTTCTTTTTGAAAAGATGCAGGTTTTAAAGGGTTCATTTACTGGCGTTGCAAGTGATCCCATCTTGACGCGCAAATTTCGTTGGACTTCTATTTCCTGCGGCAGGCCAGGTTGGCGATCACGTGACCAACGTCAACATGAAGCTACCCTCCGTCCACAGGTTGGGCTTCTTTCATGGTCGACCGTCGATGAGCGTCGTAGAGGCTTGGCGGCCCTGAAGGCGGCGGGCGTCAGTGTGCAGGATGTCCTTTCCTACTCGGATTTGATGCCCTGCTGGTGAAGGCCATCCTGCGGTCGCATCCCCCCGGCAGAAGCTTTGGGGCTCTGGTAGTTCGTTTTGGCATTGCGGATACCAGACCAAGTTTTACCACGAACCTTCTTTTATCTCGATGATGATGACGATGACATCCACAGGGTTCATGGCCTTTTGTGAGCCTATATTTTTCTTCTTCCGTTGACGCGGCTATTATCTTTTTTTGTGACGTTTGGGTGCACCGAATAGCATCGTAAGGTGAAACGATTTTATGCATCGTTTTTACACTGTTGCATTAATCGCACACTTCGGCTTCAAATGAAATGAAATTCGTCTAACTAAAATGCACCAATTCCGGACAACCCACAGTTGGCGTCACCAAATATGAGTGCACAATGACAGTAGTGTTTGTACGCTTAAATCTTTCATAGATTAATGATATTCAGGGCAATTGTACTTTGGACTAAAGTTATTGGCCTTTTCCCATGTCGTGATTATGTCTGGGATCAGTTCTATTGCGAAAAGCTCCATTAATATTTTTTTTTGCTTGCTCGCACGTGAAAGTTATCCCTAGCGGTGACCTTTTCTGTTTAGAACTTTAATAGTGTGCATGCTAAAGATGGTGGAACAGCTAACACTGACATGTGACAGCTAATAACGGTTTCAGGCATCTCTCTCTACGGTGTGATAACGAAGGAGTGAGGATTTAGTCGACGTTGAAGCCAGATAAGCTGGAAAATAACAATCTCCGGTTCTTTCGCACAGCAAGACATGTCCTACGGCTGAGTCCCCATTGCCATTTAAAATCCTTTGATCCTCCAGGGATAAAGCGCAGGAATACTTGGAAAATGTTGACGACATCCTAATGGTGTGCCGTGCGACGCCTGGACTGGCAAAGCAGGAGCATACCTTTAAGCAGGAACATACCTTAGTCTGCATTCGCTTTCCACATCCTTTGCAAGCACTAAAATGAGCGTAAGGATTCTGCTGATCCTGAAATTACTTGTTGCTTACATAATTCTGCAACCTTCATTACTTCCTGTTAGGCTTTTGATTTGTTTCTTGTACGGCGTTGAGGAACTAAATGGCAAGAATAAGTCACCAACAACCATCGTTGCTGCAACCATAACGTTACATGGTCGTTACAACAGCAGCAGGCATTCCATTGTCTGTAAATCAACGTGCTTCTAGTTTTCAGCATGCGCCACAACCAGCATATGGCGTTGGGCGTTTCGCGGTATGTCTCTGTTTCTCTTAATAGTAAGAATAAATTAAAGCGCTGGGATTACTGACCATTGCAAAACGCATTTTCAGCCGAATGCGACCTTCGTTCAGCTTCTTAACTTGACGACGCTAAACCGTTACGAACTGCTTCGTGCAATCAAAAAGTGCGCGCAACTTCCAAAACACACCTGTATGCAGATTCGTACGCACTGTTAAAACGTTTTTCAACTGCGAAGTTTCTCTGAAAGCTCTGTAGATTCCTCTGAACATTGGAATGTTCACAAGAAATGTCTAATGATTAGGTACGATGAGTGGTCATAATAATGCTCACTTTTAACTGAGTTCCAACATTTACAGCTCCAGCACTTCATGCAAATTTATGATCCACCTCTTGTCCCTACACTTCAATCGTAACATTTATGACAAGCGTCCTTTCGTTCCAGAAATTGTCGCTCAGAGCGAAATTCCTTAGGCCAAGAAATGTTTGAAAGCTAGGAAAACTAATGAAATAAAAAATCGTGGTGGTTTAGCTCTGGTTAAACCTTGAGTGATGCGATAGCAACAGCTGGCGGAGGTGGAACCTGGTCACGTGACGAATCACGTGACCAACCACGTGACAGCGTGGCGGCGAAGCGACAGGGTTGAGCGGCGCCACAGGGTGGCGGCGCCGCCACGCTGAAGGCTCGAAATTCTACAGTAACGTAGCTATCGCTACAAAAGGTTCCTGTTTTACTGTTATTAACGTACGGTCATCGAAAAGAGATGTCAGTAACCGAAATAGCCCCTTAGCTGCAAGCAGTGAGGAAGCAAGTTGTCGGAAGAAACCCTGAGAATTTGAATAATATCGTGTGGTTTTAAACAAAGCCGTGTCGAGTAACATCGCGTGTGTAAATTGTCGCGTGTATAATCAATACAGTAGCCTAGCCTTGGGTTACGAAAAATGGAATTACCTAAGCCGGTAGCAAGGTACAACTCTGCTCTATTGATGGCGCCATGCACCAACATTGTATTGTCGTCCACAGACCTGTCTAAAGCGCTCTAACTCCGTACCGCCTATCAAGCAAATCCGTCGATACAGTAATCACATGCCCACTTGCCAGACTAGTAGATCTGAATCGCAGTAACCCACGGCCGCCCTATGTGCTGCTGCAATATTAAACACCAACCTTAAGCCATGGCCATCTTGCCCAAGATTTCTAGATATCGCAGGGCGAATTGCTTCAAAATACGGTGACCTAAAGGAAGCCGCCCTGTCCCCTCAAAATGCACTGCAGAATTATATTCATCTGACCATAATCCTATGACTTAAAGAGGTGATAAAATTCAACGCAAACGGGCTGCTCAGCCCATTGCATAGTTATCTACAGCTACCCACAAAACTAGTACTGTAATCATGGAAAAAAATTTACGAGATGCGGATTTAAGGGAAAAAATTAATTCTAGGTTGTCAGCGACAGCAGGTGAATTTTAAGCATAGAGGCATTGTAGAACATGCGTGCTCCATAAACTGGGGAAATACCAGCTGCCTGGCTGCCCGGTCTAGGCAGAAACAAATATTATTTTCCAGCGAACACGCATCCGCTAAATTTTTGTCCATGGCTGCCTGAGTCACAAATAGAGATTGAACTCATCTGAAAGGAACTCGAGGCAAACCTGGCGTGCGATGCGGGATCGGAGTGCTCAGCAGAACCTTAATTAAGCCCAGTTGCACGGGATTAGGACTTGCCGGTGCAACGCGGGAACCTTCAAATGAAATTTACGGTTCGTCTCATATTCTCAGAATTCGTTTAAAATAAAGAGGACGATGAGAGAGCGCTGCGACGAAGGCTGGTTGAAAAGTGCGGTGTACTGGAAGCGCGTGAGAATTGCACAGGTGCATTTGCTACTGTTCCATACTTCTGTCTTCCGCCTAAAGAACGGCAAACTTCCCTAGGCGAGAACGTTTGTTCAACCAAGGAAAATGTACGAAAAACTTGAGACCAAACGATAAAGTCGTCGTTGAGTATTTGACATATTTTATTATTTTTTCTGTCGAGAATATAATTTACGCTGAGCAGTAGACGCGCATTTCTATCTGGACGTCATGCGGGTGCTGGATCTTTTAAAAAACAGGCGGCCAGCAGACTACGAAAATCCAAATAATTGCAGTCATCTCTTTCCCAACTTACTAAAAAAATATTTTTTAAATAAAGTGCAATTCGTGGGCATGGTTTATTGAAAACTTGGTGGCAGTCGTATTCCTGGGCCATTCAGTTATTTAAAACCTTCGTAGCACGCACTTGTTTTGAGATGATTCTTTGGTTTTCATTTATATATATCTCTAATAATTTCTTAAAGAAATAGTGATTGATCGATTGATCGATCGGTCGGTCGGCTGGCAGGTAGGCTGGTTGGCTGGCTGGTTTGATGGTTTGTTAGTTTGTTGGTTTGTTGGTTTGCTGGCTGGCTGGCTGGCTGGCTGGCTGTGGCGAAACGTGCCTTGGATGAAACAGCATTACCAAAAGGGCTGCCACGGTGACTGCCGCAGATCGGAAGAAAGTGGTATACCAGCGGTCGTAGCTCAACTAAGTAGCGGGAAGGACATTTTATGATGCGTCGACTAAAGCTTATCGTGATTGCCGCCGTGCCTCGACTAGTTTCATAACTTTTGATGCCGACATATCAGTAAAAAGCCAACCCTATCGGTTAGAAGCTGTGGGCAGGCCTATCTTCTAATGCCTACCATTGATTATTCCGTTCACTGCTGTGAGGGCGCGGAAAACGTGAAGGGAACATCTAAGGTTGGCCTAAGGATTATGCAGACACAAAGTCGTTATATTTCAAAAGCCTAATTTATAGCGGTCCCTACGCTCGAGTTCCAAAAAATAAAATTATGGGAGGACTAATTTGCGTGAAAGAAAGGTAGAGGAAAGAAAAAAGGTGTTCGAAAAAAAATATTGACAACGCACACACAACTGCGTGCTCTCCGTCCGCGCGCAACAAATATATGGTTATAATTCTATTTCTTTTGACTCTCAGCATGTTGTCTCCACGCGTGACATTTTCTGGCTGTGATGTCATACAGTCGGCTGCCACATTCCCCTCCATGAGCAGTACGTCTTTGCAGATCCTGTAGAGTGTGGTCTACTACCTATCAATGTTTAGTGCAGAAAATGGCGCTTTGAAATTCCAGAAGTCTCTATAAATGAGCGGCGAAAGAAGTAAAACGCTTCAAATGAGTAATTTAGAGCAGTTATTTAAGAGCAAAGCCCGCGTACAAGCGACGGTTACGGATAATAGAAAAGACAACGAGTAAACAAGCACATAGAAGCCCCTAAGCAGTTGAGTCGAAGTAAGACGGGGCTGCCAACAAAAGTGTGTATAAAACGCAATCTGGGAAATGTGGACTGTGTTCTGCAGTTTCAAAAAGGAATGTGCTCCCCTTTTAAAACGAATACAGTAAAACAATAAATTGAAACTGGTTTTAAGGAAAGGAAATGACGCAGTAACTATTTCACATATCTCGCTGGACACCCGAACTACGCCCTAAAGAATGCGGTAAAGGAGGGAGTGAAAAAAAGAAAGGAAGAAAGAGATGCTGTAGGGGAGAGATCTGGAATAATTTCGACCACCGGCGGATCTTTAAAGCGTACTATCCCGCAGCACACCGGGCGCCTTTTGCGTTTCATCTCTATAGAAACGCGGCAGCCGCGGTCGCGTTCGAACCCGGGCACTCCGGATGAGTAGGTGATGCTCCTTAACCACTGAGGCACCGCGGCGTGTCCTCTGGTCAAAAATCACACTTTTCGATGATTGAGGCGGCAACATGCCTCTAGATATCTACCTTCAGGTCTCTACAGGTCTTAGATTTTTTTGGGGAGAAAGTTTACCGATCAGAGAATTCACTGATCTGAAGCTAGAGAACTATCGAAATGTTTAATTTCCTACTACATTTATGGCACTAAAGATCATCCTGCTGGACAGGCCTACCTCTTTAAACAGTCAGCGACAAATACAACAAAATGAATCAGCCGGCGTAATGCTTCCTTCCTTCTTCTTCCTTTAGCTTTGTTCAATGCTATCTGTGCCATGCGTAAACGTCATTTTATCGCACTATTTAACGCGCGTTCCTAGCACTGCGGCTGCTCCCTCTCAGGCGCGCGAAAGCTCTCTAATCACCGGACTCCGCTTTGCCGCTTCTCGGAGCACAGTTTACTTTCCCAGTAGCCTTTTGCTACGCGTCTCTAATAGCTCGGAGTTTAAAGTGTCGTCCGGAGAACGCTTCCACAACGTAGTGGCTGCCGTGTTCTTGCGAACCTACGCTTGAGGGTTTCCAGAAGCGGAAACGGTTGACTACTTGCTCCCGAGGCCGCACTTTAAAACTTAATGACGGTGTCCCAGAGAGTCATCTCTCTACGCGCTGGGTCTTCCGATGACCATAGGTTGCGCAGCAAACTCCACCACGTGGGGGATAAGCATTAGAGAGTCAGTTAAGCGCCGGTGATTATAAGCCCCATTTCAGAGTGCATGCTTGAGAGGATGAAATTATTAAATAACGTTGCAACTAAGGTTCAGTAATTGCTTAGGACCCATAGGGAAGAAGGAAGCGTGATTTAGTTTCAAAATAAACGAGTTCTATCGGGGACTGTGCGTTTTTTTTTTAAAGGGGCTGTGAAGGGGGCTCTAATAAAGTTGCGGCATTCTTGGGATATTGAAGCACGCCGAATCACGAATAGTGTCCAGCAAGAATTTTTTAAATGCGTTTTTTAGAAGCTGAGTTATCTATAGTTAAAAGTTGAATTTCAGCGTCTTCGTGCCTTTCGCTCTCCTCTCATTGCTTTTCGCACGCTTGAAGGTAGGCGCTCCTTCGCCACCTCCCCCCCCCCCCCCCTTTCTGGGAGCGGAGCTTCCCGACCCGCCGGAGCTAAGCGGCTTATTGGCCGCGGCCACGGTAGCTGCCTGACGTCTGAAAGAATCTAACCAATGGCCACCTCTGACCTTTTCTACGCAGATGCGGGAGACGGAGCAGGGTGCGAGCATGAAAAAGTAGCCGGAAAGGGCTCGCAAACTTTGACGCGTGATTGTTGGGCGTCTGCTGCGTGTAGAAGAGTATTATTTGGCTCTGGTTTTCATGGCAACGCAGTGCAGTGATTAAGTGAGTTAATGTGCTCTCCTCGGAAGGCGTTTCAGAGCCCCTTTAAGACATGATAAATTATCAGCTTGAGTTGAGTTGAGTGGTTGTAAACTACCGGTGGGATTAGCTTTGCAGTTGCTGCTGGCAATTGCTCCACCGTAGCGACACTGAAATAGAAATCACAGAAACACTGTCCGCAAAAACCCAAATAGACACTCCTGAGGTCACCATGTGGAGACCAAATCCGTGTCCTGCAGGTAAAGTAGAAGAAGGCGAGAAGCATACCTTCTACTCGACTGGCTCCCGCGCGGGAAAACATTGTCCTGAAGAGAACTGTGAGGAACTCCTGCCTTCTTGAGGGATCCGAATAACACAGCCCGTTCCGCGTTGTACAAAGTACAGCACAAGAGGTAATGTTCTATGTCACCACACACACCACACGTTTAACACAATGGTGACAACGCTAGGCCAGTCTTTTACATCCACGCCGGCGTACGAGCAGAATCCGTGCGAACGCGGTGCAGCAAAGTGGCTTGGTACCTTTTGAGACCCTTGGTCACAGATGGCTGATGAGGAGAGCTCCACAAAGAACTGAAGTGGCACAACAGCACATCTCTGAACATTCGCTTGACTTCATGAGGGACTCCATGTACTGGAATCCCGGAGAGAGCTGTATGGGCGAGGTTGTCTGCTATCTCGTTGCCTAAGACACCTATGTGCGAGGGCACCCATTGAAAGCGTTTAGAGAAGCCTTTGCTATGTAGATTCTGCACCAAACGTAGGGATCTAAGACTCAAGGCATCAGTGGGGAACCCGTACTCTAACCTTTGAAGGGCAGATTTTTGAATCCGTAATTATGACAGTAGGTTGAGGCGTACAACACCGTAGCTTCTTTAGAGCTGCCTCAATGGCAACGCCTTCGGCCATTGTGGAGGACACGACTTTAGTAAAACGAACAGACCAATCATACTTCAAAGACGGAATATGAAAAACAGCTGCACTAGATCCTATGACCTTGTCCACAGAGCCGTCTGTAAAAATTTGAAGATGACTGGCATATTCGGTCTCAAGATGTTCCAGTACGAGCGAACGCATTGCCGCTAAAGGAGAATTCCGCTTAGCGCGAACGTGGGGAATTGTCAAGGAACAATCGAGGCTCGGAAAGGACCAAGGTGGCTTCAACGTCTTAGGTCGATCTCGAAGGTCGAGACCCAGAGAACGAAGAGTATTTAAAGCCAAGTACGCCCGGGACTCAGATCTCTTTCGAAGGCGCTGTAGAAGCGCTCTCCCGGCAACAGTCTCTGAGGCGGCCAATTTGCAGCAAAAGTCTTTGTGAAGCGGCTAGCCGAAGAGGTTTCGATTGACACTCATACAGTACTGCATTGTTTGGAGCAGCCTGCGGAACGCCGAGAGCCCTCCTTAGTCCCATTCTGTGCAAAACCTCAAGGCGTTCCAGCTGCGAAACCGAGGGGGAAATTAAAGAGAGCGTGTACATTATGCGACTTGTCACCAGGGCATCGTGAAGCCTGATCATTGAAGCAGGATGGTTTCCCCATTGCTCACTAGCAACTCTACGAAGCACATTGAGACGCGAAGATAGTGAGGCCACAATCGAGTCCACAGCTCGTCGCCACTGTAGACGTGAGTCAATAGTGACGCCCAAAAAACGTATGTGGTTAACCTGACGAAGGCAAGACTGATCAAGGTCTATGCTCAGCCGCGCATACCGTCGTCCCCTACCTGAAAACAGGACGAAGCCAGATTTTTCCACCGAGAAAGTCAACCCAACACCTTGAAGGTAACTTTTAACTGAAAGCACGGCCTGTCGCGCTAATAGAGCTAAGCGTTTGTGTTGATATCCGGTTAACCAAAGACAAATGTCGTCTGCATATATCGACATATGGACATGCCTACAATCTTTTTGCACTTTTGCGGGAAGACCAGCCATGACAACATTAAAGAGCGTTGGGGACAGGACACTACCCTGAGGTACCCCACGCGATACCGCCCTTTCGGAGCTCATTGTACTGCCTAACCGCACTCGAAATTTACAATCACTGAGAAATGAGTGAATGAATCGCAGAAGATAGCCCTGTACGCCTATGATCTGCAGACTATTCAGTATTGAAATCTGGAGGACGCTATCATAAGCCTTTGATACGTCTAGGAAAATAGCTAGTGTTGAAAGTCCGAAAGCACTCCGATGTTCAATGTGGCTTATCAAGTCCAGGACGCTATCTTGCGCGCTTAAACCTGCGCGGAATCCAGTCCTGCATGTTGGTAGTGCCCTTCTATCCTCAAGCCACCAAGACAAACGCTTACTTGCCATCTTCTCCATGAGCTTAGCCACACACGACGTCAGCGATACAGGACGATACGAGGCCGCGTCTGTCATCTCTTTGCTGGCCTTCAGCAGTGGGACTACACAAGCCATCTTCCATGAAGGGGGAATGTCACCAGACTCCCACACTCGATTGAGATAAGTTAGGAGCATCTTCCGGTGTTCCAGAGGCAGGTTTTGTAACATTTGATTGGTAATGCCGTCAAGACCTGGTGCACAGCGACGCCGCAGGCTGCGGAGCGCTGTCTGTAGTTCTCGAAGTGTGAACGGGGCGTCCATAACAGACGGAGACGTAGCAGGCAGAGCGCAGGGATGAATGCCTGGTCTGGAATTTACAAATGCATCCGCAAATTCCTCTGCCAAGCACACGAGATGTTTCTGCGTGCGCAATGCAAGCGCCTCGAAAGGTTTACTCGGACGAGAGCGACCAGCAAGACTGCCAACGACACGCCAAATTCTCGTTATCGGTGAGAAAACAGTCACACTAGCGCAACAGGATGCTCACTGGGACCTAGAGAGCTTGTTCGCATGACGTCTAATGGCAGAGTTGAGCCTGTTGAAAGTTGACTTCAAGGCTCTGTCGTCCTTCTTCCGCAACAGTTGTCGCTCCGCCCTTCTGCGCGCTGCGCAGAGGTTCCTGAGTTTTAAATCCGGAGTCGGAAAATGATCAGGTAGCTTGAGCGCCGTGGTAGCAGCCATCTTAGCATAAATCATTTTGTCTGTCACATCACCGGAAACATAGGCTATGTGCTCCCTGTATTTGTCCCAATTAACAACATGGCAAATTTTAGGACCACGCAGATGGAAGTCGGCGGTGAACACAAATATCGGGTAGTGATCACTTCCCATTCGGTCAGCTCTAGTTGACCACTGCACACGGACGTCAGGTGAATGTAAGGTTAGGTCTATAGATGTGGGTGAGGTTGGAGGCCGAAGGAAAGTGGGACTTCCGTCATTTTCCACGCACAGGTCCAAACTGTCGATGACTTCTACAAGTTGGCGTCCGCGAGGATCTGTGTTCCTGTCACCCCAGGCAGGGTGGTGGGCGTTGAAGTCACCGCAGAATATTCTGGGTGCTGGGCAGCGGTCACAAAGTTGCTGGAGGAACAAAGCCATATTGACCTTCTTCCGCGGGGACACGTATACTGATGCAATGGACAGAGTTCGGAAGGCGAGCCGAATCCTCACAGCTACTACCTCAATACTGTCGGTGCAAAGATCGGTGACGTTCAAAGCCACATGAGGAATCTGCCTTCGTATGTAAAGGGCGGCACTTCCTGCGGGAAAAGACTTTATGCTGCAATTCTTGTGGGCGACGTATCCCGGCAAAGACCTCCCGCTTGGCAAGCCAGCCTCCGAGAGGGCCAGTACTGGAACACAGGCCTCTTTCAAGAACAATTTTAGTTCTGCTAATCGACTTATAATCCTAGCGCAGTTCTATTGCATGATAAACGGCACTTTTCTAGGGTTTTTAGTTGCAACAGGTTGAAGAAAACTAGCGATCTAAGAGTTGAAGTTCTCTGCGAAGGAGGTGATCAAGGTCTCAATGGAAAGCACCAGTTGTATAAAGTTCTTCAAAGTGCCAGGCTGCATCGCTTGGCTATATGAACGCAGGACATCAAACAAAACGCGTAGAAGGTCGGAGAGATTCCGGCTTTTGAGCTCCTTATTTTTCTGCACGCACTGCCGCACCACTTCGACAAAAAGACGGGGACTGGGACCCACTCTTGGCCACGGTAGCTGGTGTCTGCATCTCATTTAAGGCAAGGGGATGTCCTCCATGTTGTCGAGTCTTGCTGTGATCTGGTCGCTGAGGAACATGGACACTTTTTGCAGAAGCAGATTATCTTGTTAGCTATACACAAAATTCTTTCGCATGTCCAAAAAAGGCTAGATTGATTCTATTCCGGATGACTCATACCTCTTGAATTCATTTTATTTTTCCCAATTTTTTTTTTATCTTGATTCAGTCTTCTGACGTTTCCTTCCCCACGCCAATGCTTCATTGGCATTCTACCCTATACCTTGGCCAATCCCCCCCACGTGGGTATGTGCCATATTACTTGAGGAGAAGAAGAAGAAGAAGCAGATCGAACGGCCAGCTCACCCTCGGAGGCCGTTGCCGACTTGCTCGGATCAGGTCGTGCAGCGACGTCGCTTGCTACCACGTCCCGAGCTTCCGACTCGAGCGCAGGGAACTCTTCATTTCCATGTATCGGCTTCTCAGTAGGTTGTGGTTTGGGGCCACTAATGAAGGACTTGCGACGGTGTAAGGCGCTTACACAGAATGTGCAGCCACTGAAACTCGCTGGATGGTCACCTCCACAATTAGCGCAAGCAAAATCTGCCTTGCACTCTTTGTAATCATGGCCACCACCACACCGCTTGCAACGTTGATCTTTGTTGCAAACTCTCGCTACATGTCCAAAGCGTTGGCACCTGAAGCACCGGGGAGGAGTTTCAACGAACTCGTGGACTGCATGTTTGGTGAAACCAAGGTCAATTATTCCAGGGCGCTCGGTCTTGGGAGCAAACGTTAGCACAATAGAGTTTGTAGGCTTCGCTGCCCATTGTTGTTCTCCAGGCTCCACCCGGCGCATTAACCGTCGCACGTGCAGAACTCCTTGCGGTTTCAAGTAGTCAAGAAGGGCACTTTCCGAATACCACACTGGTACTCCCCTTAGAACACATGTGTTAGTCATGTAGGAGTGTGGCAACGGGGCTTGAACTCGTATGCCACCGATCTGAGAGCACCGCAGAAGAACGTCTACTTGCTCTTCCGTTGAGATATCTAGATGAAAAGCCCCTTGCGTTGTGAAGCGACTGCGAATCGGAGCAGATCCCAGTAGTACTTTAATATCATCGAACAGCCTGATAGGGTTCCACTCTCTGAAGTCAACACCTTTCTCTTTTGGCTGAACTATCACTGGGATGCCGACTGTCCGGTGCTTCCGATGACTCACCACTTTGAAGCCATCGTTGTCCATTTCCGCCATGTAAGCCACTTCCTCGTCAAAGGCGACGATAGTTGAGTCGTTCCCACTGAGCGATGATGACGCACTGCACTGCAGGACGTCCCTGATGATTGGCAGATCCCCGCCATGTGATGCCATGGCCGTCTCCGCCCCACTGGGCTCCTTCGGATGGCGCTGTTCCTTTAAGGATACCGGCGCCGGAGCTGCCGTACCCTTCCCGTAGGGACAGTACCGCCTTAAAGACGCGGCCGTCTTCCAAGGATGGAAATAACCTAGTTAATAACTATAAAACAAGGCAAAATTACTGAGCTGAGGTGACAACAGATCGAGCAGCGTCGTCTTCCTCTTCCTTCCAATTATCAGCTTGTGCTCCGGTAATATATATTGCTTTCTACAAGAAGATAACCAAGGAAAAAAATATACAATCAAGCGCAACTTAATGTATATTGTAGACAGAAAGGGTCTGCCTTAACTATCATGAAAAAAATTATGCGACGGAGATCACCTTGTTATAAAGGAAATTTATTTTTACTTTACTCATTCATTTCGCGAATCAAAAGTAGTGCGCTCTACGAGTAGTAGGCTACTTTGCATTCGCAAAACGTGTGGTTCAAGGAAAATTGTCGAAATTTACCTTGCTTTCATACACCTCACGCTTGTTGGTTTTAGCGTAGTTGCTTTTTTTTTGTTGCGCTGTGTAGTTTACCGATGGCAAGACAAAATCTTAGTTTGCCCACAAACAAATATGCACAAAAAACATTTTTAGGAGAGCAATGCTTGTCATGTGGATTTGATACTACCGACGCTGTACACGAGAGTGCGCAGGTATTTATTGGAAAGATGGCCGGTAGTATAACAGAAGTAGAAATTTAAAAACAAGCTTTTCTCAGAGAAGATAACGTGACCAATGAGTATGAGTAAAACTGATGAAGAAGAGCGTTTTGTGCTGTCTCGAGGAGGCTAGCGCTCTGCAGACAGTTAAATGAGTAAGAAACCGGTGGCACGAAGTATTTCAAGTGCTAAAGATGAAAGTGAAGTTTGTGTGGAAAATGTTACAAATGACTGCTGAATTTGAAAGAAACCACCGATATTTTTAAAATGCCTATAACGGCTTATCTTTCCACTGAATTTCAGACTCCAAATAATACATCAGATTTCAGCAGTCAAGGTTTAGTGGCTTTGGCTTCTAGTCCTAGCTTTAGGTATAAAATCTCAACTCCTCCGGCTGCAATCCGATTCTGGCGATAGCAGCGCGCGCCGAACCACAGGTGGTAGAAAGGTAATACGGAGCCCTCTCGTCTGCTGTTGTATATTGTTGCAAAACTGCAGCCTCGGATCGATGAATCTTACATGCCACATACACTTTTCGTTCATGGAGGTCAGAGTGTGTTGCACAATGTGTGTGGTTTCACAGTCAATAACAGTATGCTTATTGTTTGCATAATTTACAAACGCTTCCACGCATACATGCACGACAATATAAAACACTGGTGGGAAGTGTTTTCTAAGCGATTACCTCATATGACGAAAGCAATGAGCATGCCTGTTTCATGCACGTATGAAGACCAGCCCAGAAGACCTTGAAAACGATGAGATGAAGGTCAAACTGTGTTCACCTAAGAAATTTCGTGAATGCGTATCATACCTATTTTTAAATTCGCACTTAGAGCAAGCATTGCAGTAAAGCAGGCGACAGTGTTATAGGGCGTGTTTAAGAAGCCATTCAACCGTATCACGTTTCACTGATCTCTCAGTTGAATGGCTCTTAGTTGAAAGAGCAAGCCTCACTTCACCCAAACCGGTAAATGTGGGTGCGCGGTTATATGCGGTGAGGAGCTGATCTCGTTTTTCAAACATAATTTCTGCGGCACTTTTGACCTTAATGCGTGCTTACAGGCTTCAATTGAAGATAAGCCCCCATAAGCACCTTGTAATCTTTATTTACCAAACACGTAAACTATCCAAGAGCTTCGAAAGGTATTCCACCACGGGGCTTTGCGAAGCCTGAGGGAAGTTAGTTTTGATAAAAACACAAAAAAGGGAAAGACGAATAAGCTTTTGAACAAATTTAGACCAAAGCGGCATTTTTTAAACATGTGGAGACAGGTATCAGCAAGTAACTCTTTGTTGAATATATTATGAACTAGAATCAAACGTTATTTATGTGTAAATGTGCCGACGCATGTTTCACGGCCTTTTTCAACTGATTAGATTCCGTATTTGCGGTACAGGGGAAAGCTATGTTCATGCAGGCTGCCAAATAGTACAGAAAAATGTTTGGAACAATATCTCCTACTGTGCTGGCAGCACAAAATTAGGCATGGGCAGGTTATTTTAGCTTGGTACGAGTCAGGTGACAGAAAATTGTTTTCCAAAAAGTCGGTTCATTGTAGATTTAAAGCTTCCTCCTCAGTATAGAAATCTTTACGGCGGGAGCTGTTATATGAAGCCCAACTCGTGCCGTAGCTTGGATGAAGCCCGTCCAAGATCCCTCATCAAAGCGTCCAGGACGGAAAGATATTGCGACGAATACGAGGGCGGCGATAGGAGAAAGAAAGGAAGAAATAAGCGCAGGAATCTGAATAACCCTGTTGCCGACAGAGTTTAAAGGCAGAGGTAAACGCAGCGAGGCCGCTATCGCAGCCGCAATAGTGAAACAAATCCCCTTCTCTAGAACTCGACGGAGGTAGCGAGTTCAAAGAAAAATTACGCATGAATACCGTCCAGCATCGAAAGCTCCTAGTTCACCTCTCAAGGCTCAAAGGAATTGTTACCATACGAGCTTGTCCATTCCAAGGGAACACAAAAACTCGACAAGCAAAAAGCGCCCGATTTGATGAAACGTTCCCTGTGGATTGTATTTTCTTCTTACCATCCAACCCGAACGCAGCCGTTCAGCTTCGGAAGAAAGATTAACTTCATATTCAAAATATGCGCGCACTTTAGAAACAACAGTTCTCGTTTGTAGCAGGTTAATTGTACTTCAAACCATATAATCGCAATATGATACGCGCTGGTGACCGCCGTTGGCTGCTTCATAGGTGATTTTCGACAGCCAAACACTGGTAGAGAACTTTGCGCTGGGTCCTTAACAAGATGCTTGGAAATCTGTACCGGCGACGCGTGTTAGCTTCGCTTCAGGCGCAACGCAAACCACTACTCACGACTGTAATCAGACGCATTCTTCATGATCTCACGTATTCTGTCACCTCTATTGCCCACATTGTCAGTCATGATAACTAAGTTCTCTCTTCTCAATCCGCTGTTCAGAGTAGGAGCCCATACAATCATTTCCGCGGCCTACTTGTCTGGCTTTCTGTGTGAGCAAGACTCTTTCTCGCGGCGCATTTCAAGACAGATATCTCCTTATCCTTAATTTAAAAGTTCTGCACTCGTGGAGGCCTTCGTCATCTTGTTGCATTCATGAAATATTTTTTGTCGTGATTCTTAAGTTTTTATTCCACTTTCGCATGACCTTAACGAACATTTACATCACTGCTGACTATAGGTGCAAGTACAGAGTGGTAGAAATGCCTACAGACCGTGCAACACGCCGTTTACATCATTTAAAACTGGTGTGGAAGCAGTGCAAGATAAAAGCGAGAACCATAAGGGAAATTTAAGGAATTGATACGAATTTTCTAATATTTGTTCAGATCATGCCGATTTACGCTTTAATGACACTGCATGCGCGGCTTATATACGGTACCGTAAATGTGATGGGTTTTTTGGTATGCTCCATCTGTAGACGGGAGCGAATGGAAATCAGTCGGCATCAGCCGTTGTTCAGAAGAAGTTGTCCCTTCAGGCCGAAATTGCGGATGCGGTCTTTAACGAGATTCCCATTCTACGCGCATGAGGCGAAAGCTTGTGAGCCACAAGAAATAGCGGACCTGTGAAGAACATCACTGTGTACTTTCCGTGGCACGTCGCCCACTTGCAAAAAGTTCCCTCTTTAGTAGATGCGCTTTCGTACAAGGAACCTAAGCTGATAGCGGCTCTTGAAGACCAATGAAAAACGAAAACATTCACTTGCGGACGTGACTGATGTTCTCAAGCAAGGCCCTTCCATAGTTGTAGAAGCCGTAACGAAATTGATGTGTATTGCAGTCCGTATACAGGAAACTAGCAATTTTTTTCGTACATGCGCTTCCTTGTATGCTTCGAACGTTTCTATATCAGAGACGTCTTCGTTCCAGCCATAGGTTTTATTTTATTTTGTTAGAAGAGGAATTTTCTTGTCCGTCGGAAGTATAACCGCAGAACGAAATTCACTTGTTGCCTTCACGGCTGTGTATGTGGCTATAATATTGAAACATTTCTCGCGCCCTAGATGCGGGCACCAGTTCGTTATATTCTTTAGGTCGCATACAATTCTGGTGAATGCCCAGTGGCTTACTTATTTTATTGATGAAAACTACAAGATACACAGCTACTGCTTTTACTAAGTATTATGGTATGGGTAGGAGGCAATTAAAATGTTTTATGCAGCGCTTAGTTTGGGCTTGTGGTCTTAATTTCTTAGCGATCTATCTTGTGGCTTCGCAGAAAAACAAACCCTTCCTCTTTAAAATAAATATTGCGCTTTTCTGCTATGTTCAACATATGGTGCACAATCAAATGCAATTTCCACCAAAAACGAAACGAGTGCCTTTAACCATCGGCGCTTTGCAGTAGAAAACTTCCGGGGCATATATTGTTGGGCTCGAATCTCATTCTAGCTCGTCAGGTGCGGCCAGCGTTCCAGTTATTCAGACTGATCATGATGGAGGCAAAACGCTAAGACGACCGTCTGCTGTGCGATGTTAGTGCACATTAAAGATCTCCAGGTGGTCGAAATTATTCCGCAGCCCTCCACTATGGCACCTCTTTCTCTCTTTCTTCTTTCACTCCCTCCTTTATCCTTCCTTTACGGCGCAGTTCAGGCGTCCGCCGATATGTCAGACAGGTACTGCGCCATTTCTTTTCCCTAAAAACCAAATTTTCCACGCCTATTCACATTTAAGTACCATATTTACCATCTATTTCTGGGTAGGGCCGTCCAGAAAACTTACAGCCTTAGGTCACGTGTCTGGGGAGTACCCATGATCAGGCACACTTTATAAAATATTGAAGAGAAGAAGGCGATGAAGTGTTCAGTGTGGCGGATGGTGGTGGTGGTGAAAAACATTTATAAGCAATAAATTTTTACAGAAAGGTGATTGGGGTAGGACCCTATTGGCCCTTTCCCCTCACAGTACTAGGTGGAGCCCCTATTCCGGGGCCCCATTGGCAAGCAACGCCGCCCGCGTCCGTTGAACCAAGGCCTTTTGGCTCTTCAGGTCTTGACAGCCGAGCAGGGCCGCCTCCCAGTCCTCTCTGGTGGGGTTGGGGTTGGGGGGGATAGATGGGTTAGATTGACACGCCCAAACCATGTGGAAGGTGTCAGACACCTCCCCACAGAACTGGCACGTGCCATCAAAGGATGTATTGAAGTGTTTAAGCACCGCCGGGCACAGTACAGTGTTAGTGAGAATTTTGATGAGGAGGCGCTCGTCAGCGCGATCCAGACCCTTACAAGGGGCCGGGTAGCGCCGGTGCTCCTCCTTGTAGTAATCGGTGATTTGTTTGAATGTAATGGCCAGATTGTCTGATTGGGAGTACCCTTCCAAGGACAGGGAGATAGCCCGGGGAGAGAGTGCGCGGGCGGCCTGATCGGCCTGTTCGTTTCCCTGGAGGCCCTGGTGACCGGGGGCCCAAATCAGGTTGCGTGGAGTTGGATCTTCAGATCGACAGCGATATTCCAGTATGCGCCAGGCAAGCGGGGGAGCCCAGCCCAACTCGTAGTTCCGACAGGCCCCTCGCGAGTCGGTGATGATGTGTTTTGACTTGGGATTCGTGAGAGCCAGAGCAATGGCAATCTCCTCCGCGTGTGTTGCGCTGTAGGCTTTGAAAGTGAGCCCGTTAACTGTGTTTGTGTTGTGTACGACTGCGGCCGTGTACCACCCCCCGTGGTGTGGGCCGGCAACGTCTACGTAATACACATGTTCTTGGTTACCATAGTATCGCGCCAACGCTTCCGCGCGCGCCTGGCGACGACCGCTATGGTCTTCACTGGACATGTTGCGGGGAAGGGGTCGGACCCGGAGGGCGCGTCTCCAGGGTTCTGGCACTCTCTCCCTTTCCTCAATGTGGTAGTCGTGTTTGATGTGTAGCCGGTCCAAGAGGCGGCGACCGGACGTGGTCTGTGCAAGACGCGTGTATTGGTTGCATAAGTGGGCCTCTCGAAGCTCCCGAAATGTGTTCACCACGCCCAAGGCCAGAAGCCTCTGGTTGGACGTGGCGATCGGAAGATCGAGAGCCCGCTTGATGACTTTCCGCAGGATGACCTCCAGTTGGTCATCATCATGTTTGCGCAGGTGCAAGTAGGGAGTTGAGTAGAGGATTCTACTCGTTACGAAAGCATGGGCAAGCCGCAGTGCATCCTTGCTTCGTAATCCGCCCCGCTTGTTTGAGACCCGGCGGACCATTCGGCCCACCTGGTCTCCCACCGTGCGAAGTTTGGCTATGGTGGTGTCGACTCTGCGTTGGTGGTGTATGAAGAGGCCAAGGACGCGGATCTCCTTGGCCTCCCGGATCGGTCCCGAGGGGAGACTGATGCGAAGCGGAGTTGTGTCCCGGGGGGAGGGACGTAAGTGCACAAATTCTGATTTAGCTGGGGCGCACTGGAGTCCGCAGTAGGCCGCGTAGTCGTCGACTAGGGTCGCTGCTGCTTGCAGGCAGGACTCCATGTGGCCCAGGTTGCCTTGCGTGGCCCAGATTGTAATGTCATCCGCATAAAGAGCGTGATGTATCCCGGGCAGAGAAGACAATTTGGAGGGAAGGCGAAGCATTGCCAAATTGAAGAGCAGGGGAGACAGGACCGCGCCTTGAGGTGTTCCCCTCGAGCCGATGGTGTATGGCCCGTGTTCCGCATCTTGTATGCGTATATAGGCTTGACGGTCTGTAAGAAATTGACTTATGTAATGGAATGTTTTGTGGCCACAGTTGGTGTTACTGAGGTGGTCCAGGATTACTGCATGTTTGACGTTGTCGAATGCGCCTTTAAGATCCAAGGCCAGGACCACCTTGTCGTTTTGGGGACATTCGACAGGATCTAAGATGTCGTGGTGGAGCTGCAGAAGTATATCCTGTGCTGACTTGTGAGGACGAAAACCGAACATGGTGTCCGCGAAAATGTGCTGTGTTTCGAGATAATCGGAGAGTCTGTCGCGCACCATCGTCTCCATCAGCTTGCCGACACAAGACGTCAGAGAGATGGGGCGAAGGTTCTCCACATCGATAGGTTTGCCGGCCTTCGGAATGAAGGTCACGAGAGCCGATTTCCAATCGAGAGGGAGAGGAGTCTCTCCGTCCCAAATGCTATTGATGTATTTGAGGAGCGCGGTGTAGGCTGCGTCGGGAAGGTTGGCCAAAAGCTTGACCGTAACCTTGTCGCGCCCAGGTGCAGTGCCCCGCTTCATCTTGCTTAAGGCCGCCCGGAGGTCGTGGAGCTGGAACGGCTTGTCCAGCTCCGCGTTCTCTTCGCCTGCATACGAGTACGCCGCCTGCCGGGGGTCCTTAGTGGTACAAAGGTATCGATCCCTGAGCGTGTGCGCTAGCTGTGTTGTCGTTCCTGTAAAGTTGTGCAATGCCCTATGTAAGTGGCGTTGGGTTTCCGTGCGTGTTTGTATTGGATCGATGAGAGCGCGGAATAGGCGCCACGTGTTGCGGCCAGACATCTGGCGCGCAGCCGCGTTGCACCGGTCCACCCAGTTAGTGTCGGCTAGCTGAGTAGCATATTCCGCTGCTTGTTGTGTGAGTTCGAGGATGCGTTTCTTTAGGCGTCTGTTATGTTTCTGTTTCTTCCATCGTTTGGTGAGGCTGCGGCGGGCCTCCCAAAGGTGGAGCAAGTGGTTGTCCACGTCCGTTTGTGTTTCTGTGAGCTGTATCTGCTTCTCGTGTTGCGTGAGTGTAGACGTGAGCGATTTGGACCATGCGTCGTATCCCGACTGGAGGGGATCTACGATAGGTAGAGATGTGCGGAAAGTCGTCCAGTCCGGTACACGAGCTTGTGTTAGTGGGCGTTTCAGGGGACGCATGTAAATGGTGGTGTTGATTACACAGTGATCACTACCCAGAGTGTCCTCTGTATTCAGCCAGTCGGCATGGCGTATGTTGCGTGTAAATGTGAGGTCCGGGCAAGTATCTCGTTGAATCGAATTTCCGACTCGTGTTGGGTTGGCGGGATCAGTGTGTAAAGTAAGTCCAAGTGTGGAAAGAAGTTCCGCAAGCTTCCGCCCACGTCTGTCCTCCCGGGGGTACCCCCATAGCCTGCTCGGGGCGTTGAAGTCGCCGACGATCAGAAGGGGATCCCTTCCCGCCACCTGCATTGCTTGGGTGAAAATTTCATTGAACGGGACGTTCTTAAGTTTAGGTGGGCAGTAAATGTTTAGAATGTGTACAGGTGGGTCAGACCGCTTTAGGGGCAGCACGGACACCATCGTGTATGGGAAAGGCGGTGTTGTGGGGAGCGTGACTTCCTGTGCAGTATACTGCTTGTGAACAAGTATACATGTCTGCGGGTTGTGTTGAAATGTAGTGTAGTTTGTGAGTTTGGCACCGGCGCCGGGTTCCTGAAGGGCAACCACGGCGACGAGAAACTCAAAGGTCTCAAGATAGATGCGCAGATGAGTCCGCTTCGTGCGGTTCTTGAGACCTCGGCAGTTCCACTGCGTTATTGTAAGCGGCTGAGTTGCTCTTGCTCGCGACTTAGGGTTGGGGGCCATGGTCGGAGGCAGAGGGTGGGGTTACGTTGTTAAGACTCCCCAGTCCGCTAGTGCCCGGCGCAGACGTGGAGGAGTCTTCCGAGAAGTCAAATTCATCGGGAATAACTCTGTTGAATTTGGAGGGGCGGTTATCGTCCCTGATGGGCCCTACGCGTTTAAGGACGCGCGGATTGTCTTTTATCCATTTTTGGATAATGTGAGTTACTGCTTGGGTCACCTGTGCGATGACACTCTCCACCTGACGCGCAATGGTATCGTGGATAATTTGGGGGAGGTCAGCCAATTGTGTTTCAATTGCGGTCACCCGGCTCTCCAGGGCCGCGGCGCGACTCTCCACATTAGTAGGAATCTCCCTGTCTGTGATATTTTCTTCCTCTTCGCTCGACGCAGGCTGAGTAGGGAATTTGGCTTTGAGCGAGTTAAGCTCGCTGGCTAGTTTTTCGTTTTGAGCTCGCAAGAGGGCGAGCTCGCGCTTGAGTTCTTGCGTCTCGGCGGTGCTGGTGGGGGAGGAGGGAGGAGGGGAAGAAGAGGAGGCGACCCTCGCCCAGCTGCCTACCTTGGGCAGTGCTGTGGCATGTTGCAAGTTGCGCGTCCGCGCCATAAGTGTCGCCACGGTCGGAACGATTGCAGCGATCCTGGTATCTGGCAGCAAACGCGGCTGGAGTCAATGACACAACGCGTCTGCGCCGCCAGTGCCGCCGCGGGCAACGCTGCAGCGCAGTGGCAGCAGACGACAGCGACCGGCGCAAGCATAGCGAGCAAAGTTTTGAGCAATTTATGTTTTTACCGCCAACTCCCAGGCACCGCCACCGTCGCATTTCAAAATCGTCCCCATTGGCTCTACGGGAATGTCACACCCTTGCCTTGGGTTGGTTGCAGGCGGCTCCGCCAGGTGAAGCGCCGAGAGCTGGGAACTCCGCTGCTCCGGGTGGTGGCGTTACCGTTGCTGTCTTGCCTGGGGGAGGCATCACGCCACGTCGTGGCGTCTTCTGGTTGTTTTGCTGCCGCCCTCCCCGTGTAGCGCCGGAATTGGCTCCCTTGGATGGCGTCCTGGGCCCTGGCTGCGGCAGCTTGATGAATTTGGCGGTGCATTCGCGGGAGCTGGTGAGGTGCGGGCCCCCGCAGATTAAGCACATAGGGTTGCAGACGTGGGGGGCCATCCCCTCAGTACCAAGCCCCACGTTTTGACCACAAAGGCCGCATCTTTCCTTGACCGGGGTGGGACAGTTGTCCACCCGGTGCCCCAGTGTGCCGCAACGGTAGCACGCTGGCACCGTTTTTTTATACTCCTTGACGGGAGTCAGTTCTGCATTATAATGGACGTAACGCGGAACGCTGCGTCCCTCGAAAGTCAACACAGCTACATTAGATTTTCCCAGCTTGCGCACATGGACTAAATCACCACCGCGCCACTGCACACTATGTTTCAAGGATTGGCTGGTTTCAAGGTTATGCACAGAAATCACACCACGACACACATCACCGGTGAGCTTGAGGTGTCCGTGAAGCGGGAGCGATCCTTTGCTGGTTGTAATTTGGATGTCCGTCAGAAGCTTTTGAGCTACCTCGGGGTTCTGCGTGCCGCAGACGATAATGTTTTGCTCCCAATTGGGAGAAATTGTAATCGCATTCATATGCTGTCTGCCGATGAGTTCCGAAATGGCAGCGCCGAGCTCACCTTGCTGGAATGCTGTCTTGAGGGCGACCGTACTGCGTGGCCGCAGCACGATCACGTAATCGTCAGGGTTCATCCTGACCGTCGGCTTCGGCGTCCACTTGGAGACTGGTGAAAATGACTTTTGTGGACCTTTAGAAGACGGAGCGCGAGCGTCTCCCGTTGCTGATTTGTCGAGAGGAGTCTTGGGCGTTGCAGCTCCTCGTGCGTTCTGCCGGCGGCGGCGCCGGCTTTCAACGACTTGAAAAAGGGCAGCTTGCTGCGCCGAAATGGTGGATGGGCCATCCTCTGGTTGGCTTGCAGGGACAGACGACCACGACAGAGTCGTGGGGTCGTATCCGCGTTGTTCAGGCAGAGCCATGTTGAGCGGTTGACCGGCGGGCGTCTCCGCAGCCAGCGGCGGGGGAGCCGAAGCCGTTAGGCTTAGCTCGACCGCTACGTGGTGATGCGGAGGGTTGCTCGAAATGGCCGAAAATTGGGCGTACCTAGGTCAGATCGGTGTCTCCAGGATCCTGCTGACTTCACAGATGCAGTCGCACAGGTTTGATAGTTGTTACACCAGATTGCCGCGGTTCCAGTCGAAAATCGACGGAGCCGATGTGCAACGCGTCCGATCGCTGCGTCTGCTGTCGCGTCTCCCCTGGCCGCTCGGCATTGCCTTGGGAAGTTTTGTGGCGCATGATCCAGAATATTGTCTGTCGGTAGAGGACAGCTTGAAACGTGAAAAGCAGTTTACCCGCCAGGGCGGATCAGTGGTTAAGGCGCTCGGCTACTGGTCCGGAGTACCCGGGCTCGAACGCGACCCACAGAGTAACATACAGGAAAAGAGAGGACACTTCCGTAGGCCCCAGCGGCCGACTTAGTGCACAGCATGCCTAGCGGAACCGGCACACATACCGGCCTCGGAGATGGCCGTATATTCGCTAAAATCTTAGAGGCTGTACTTTGGCTTTCGGTTTTGTTTTCGCCTGCATTGCGTCGGCATGTGCTGGCGCTCGTGCTATTGCACTCTTAATTTATTTTTGGCGCTGACCACAGCTCGATGCTACTGCCCTACCGCTTCGACAGACAGACAGAAAAACTTTATTGAACAAGTGAGTTTTAGACCCAGCTAGGTACCTGGGCCGCTTCGAATCATGTAGAAGATTGTCATGCAGAAGAACAACGACAAAATGACACCAGATGTTGATAAGTTAGGTAGGCTTTAATTGTATAAGTCAAAGTGGCGAAATTATAGTACAAAATAGTCACATACAAGCAACTGTCGCACATTTTTGAACAGCCAAGAGAAGAACAAACAAGCGTGCGCAAAAAATCGAAACCGATACCAGCGAAACGTTGTTGGCCTGAAGCTTGTCAAGGAAGACGACATACCCTAGCCATATTTTACAGTTCATGAAAACGTGCAAATATATGTATGTACAAGGTATACCACTAACATGAGCCAATATTTTAAATAAAACTTCGTCCCAGTAGAAATTAATGAAATGATATGATTTATCTAGACTAGCCTCGGCCATTTTCTTCGCTCCGCGAGGTTTATTAATTAGTCGACATTGATTATTTAACTTTTCTAATATGGCTAGAAATGCTGGGATGTGAATAATAATGTTTTAGAGCACCGCGAAAATGGTGCGTTTTAGGTGGTTGCGACTAAGAATTAGCGCAGCTCATTTTATTTTTTAAACTTCACGGGCTTCCGTTTTTCTAAAATAAAATGAGTAGCGCTAACGATACTTGGTCGGAACCACCTGGAACGGACCGTTCTCGCGGTGCTCTAAACCAGTATTATTCGCGTCCAAGCATTTATAGCCACATTAGAAAAGTTAAATACTGTCGACTAATTAATCAAGGTCGCTTAACGAAAAAATGTCCGGGGATAGCCCAGATCAAACCTAACATCTTTTCAGGCTGCAAAGCAGAAACAGATAAGCGAAATTAAACTTTGCTGAAGTTACAAACAGTAAAACGAGTGTGCCGGTAGCCAGATACTTGCATGCACACCGTGCGGCACAAAACAATACTTAACTGCGGACTGACAAAGAAACAATAGTCGCCGTAGCTCAGCCGTACTCCTGGGCAGAAAAATGCGCTTACAACACTTACGAGTTGAAAATCACCATTCGGAGCCTGCCACAAAAATTGACCGGCGACGCCGTTGACTGGTCGCTCGCTCAATCAGTCAGTCACTGCTTTTGCTCCCTCGCTAGCGGAGACGCTGCTGTTGACTTAATCACGGCCGTAGCCGCAGCGTTAGCCACTCCGAGCCAAGACCGTGCGCTTTTTCTTTTTTTGTGCGTGCAGCGTCATCTGGCAGACATGGCACAACGCCTAACTCGGGCTCGAAACGCCCCGAGTGTCCACTGTTTACTTTTATTTTACTCTATGCCCGACAGCTGCGGCCGCGTTTCGATGGAGGCGAAACTCAAAAGGAACCCGTGTGCTGTGCGATGTCAGTGCACGTTAAAGAACTCAAGGTGGTCGAAAAATTTCCGGAGCCCTCCACTATGGCACCTCTTTCTTCTTTTCATCTCTCACTCTTTCCTTTATCTCTTCCCTTTAGGCGCGATTCAGGTGTCAGCGCCGGATAATTACAGACGCCCTGAAGCGGATAGCCCCCCAAGGGCTGCCCTTTTGGGCAAAATGTATTAGACCCGCCGCGGTGGCTCAGTGGTTCGGAAGCTCGACTACTGATCCGGAGTTCAAGGGTTCGAACCCGACCGCGGCGGTTGCGTTTTTATGGAGGAAAAACGCTAAGGCGCCCGTGTGCTGTGCGATGTCACTGCAGGTTAAAGATCCCCGCGTGGCCGAAATTACTCCGGAGCCCTCCATTACGGCACCACTTTCTTCCTTTCTTTCACTCCCTACTTTATCCCTTCCCTTACGGCGCGGTTCAGGTGTCCAACGATATATGAGACAGATACTGCGCCATTTCCTTTCCCCCCAAAAAACAAATTATTATAGAATGTATTAGATGAGATCTGTACTGCGTCTTTTCCTTTCGTCAAAAATTCTCGGGGCATTTATGTCTGTTTACGTGCTGCAATGCGAAGCCATAGAGCTTTCTAGAACGCGGGCTCCGAGCCGGAAGCCGTATGGGTGGACGCCGCCTGCACGGGTGACGAAGCAACCGCAGCCGTGGTGGACTGCTCTTCATCCGCCCTCCTCACACTACCTCTCCCCCTGACACCACCCCAGAGGCTGTAGAGGAAGCCGCCATCGCATCACCCGCACGGAAGCCCAGTACATTTTAACAGACTGTAAAACTGCAATTCTAAATTTTGCGCGAGGCCGAGTCCACGTCCCTGCTTTTGGCATACTGGGCTCGCCCGATGCACCCCCACCCCGCCATGTAGAGCTTATATGGGTGCCTGCGCACTCTGGGAATCCGGGAAACGAGGCCGCAAACCTTTTAGCCCGAAGTTCTTTAAACCGGGTTCAGGTCGCCTCGGATCGGGGATTCGCGAGGGAGCGAATGCACTCGTTCAGCGAGATGACGCAGGCCTACAGAGCCTCGCGCCAGCTCTACCCCCCGCCCCCCCCCCCCCTCCCTAGATAACAAACACGCAACACTCTGGCGCAAACTACAGACACACACACTCCCCTCACCCCTGACCCTAGCCCACTATCGCCCCTCCTTCCCCACTCCTGCCTGCACCTTGTGCCCAGAACCATTCGTCTCTTCCCTCCACATCCTCTCCCTCTGCCCGGCGGACCCTCCCCCGCGCGGCCTAGAGGACCTCGAGACCTGGGAGGATTGGGAGACCCTGCTGCGCTCGGAGGACCCGGCCGTGCAGACAATCGCCACCGGCCGGGCTGCCAGTGTTATGGACCTTAGGGACATAAACACTTGAGTGCAGTGGGGTCGTGCGGAGACCCAGGGGCGTGCCCAGACTTCCTCTCCAACAATAAAGTTTTTCTCTCTCTCTCTCCTTGGCACCTGTAGACATTGCATTTTTCTGTTTTTATTTTTTCTTTTCTTTTGTTTTGATTATTTTTATTTTGTTTTCTTGTCAATGCTTGAATTCTGCTTTATTTTAATTCCTTAAAAAATTTTCACTTCATTGTTACTTTACTGTTTTTGTTAAGGTTGTTTATCGGTACTGTTAACTTTTTATTTTTAATTTTTTTCTTGCTTTATTTGTTTGTAATTACTAATTATAGACTAATTACCTAAATATTTGTCGGTCATTACCATACAGTAGCATGTCATTACTTAGTAATTGCGAGAAGTATATGAGTTAGAGCAATATATGCTATGCAAGCATTATCAATAGCATGGAATCCTTGCAGAACCGTGCTGTTCGCTTCATATTTTCTGACTACTCATCCCTCAGAACTGTTACTGCATTATAAAAACGTGCCGAACTTGAAAATTTGTCATATCGCCGTAAACTTGCACGTTTAACACTTTTCCATAAGCTTTATCACCGCCCCTCCCTCCGAAGTGATTTGCTTCAGTAACCTCATGCCATCTTTCCACGCCGTGATCATTTTTACAAAGTTAAACGCGTGAACTGTCATTCGTCGTTTTACGCCAATTCATTCATTCCCCTTACTATCACTGAATGGAATAGTTTACCATCAGTCATCACCACAGAAACTGACATCATAAAATTTCAAGGGTTTCTTCGCTGTTTGTGTTTGTTCATTTTTCCCTTTTCTGTTATGCCTTATGTTTTAATGTTTTTTTTTCTGGTTGTATAACACTTTTTACTTAAATGTATCACGTTTCTTGATGACTGTACTCCCCCCCCCCCCCCCCCCCCCCTATGTAATACCCTCTCATGGAGGGCCTTTAGGGTTGACGTGAATAAATAAATAACTTCTGAGTGCGACCGATTGCGCAAACGGTCAACGATCAGACTTAAGCCTTTCCCCTTAAAAAAAGTTTGCTTTTCTCAAAACTGCGAATTCACACGCATCGACGATGGTTTTACCAACAGACAGCTCATGTACAGGCGAAATCCCAGCTATGTCATTATTGGTTGACCACAAGGTGGTGGCTATAGTCCCGAACCAATTCACCAAAATTTTCAGCAACCGTTCGTACAGTATTCTGGGTGCTGTCATAGCATTTCTCTTTGCATATAACTAATAGGTTTTAGTCAAGTTCGAGGCTAGCTTGCGACAGGGATTCGGACCAATGACATATGCATCTTCAATTGCATGCTATTTTAGACTTGCGACACAGGTTCGGACAGATGACGTGCACATTCAGTTGCATTCTTTAAGGCGCTGTTGAGGTGTCCAAGAAGATATCGAGAGCGCTACTTCATCCTTTCCTTTCCTCAAAACACATGCTTTCGCATTCCTCCACGTAAGCAGCCCGCCGCAGTGGCTCAATGGTTAGTGCGCTCGGCTACTGATGCGGAGTACCTATGTTCGATCTCGACCGCGGCGGCTGCGTTTCGATGGAGGCGAAACGTTCAAGGCGCCCGCGTGCTGTGCAATGTCAGTGCACGTTAAAGATCCTCAGGTGGTCGAAATTATTCCGGAGGCCTCCACTACGGCATCTCTTTCTTCCTTTCTTAGTCCCTTCTTTATCGCTTCCCATAAGGCGCGGTTCAGGTGTCAGCCGTTATGTGAGACACTCTGCCATTTCCTCTCCACAAAAACCAATTTTCATTTTCATTTCATTTCACACAAGCATATTTAAGTGCCTTCAGAGTTTTAGAGCTAAAGCTTTACTGGCCGCGAACTTGCGATTTCGCCGTGGCAGCACTCCGAGGAGGCACATGACGTCACAACGCGCGCCTCACATATCTCGGTGGACACCCGAACCGCGCTTTCGTTCCCTCCCTCCATTATTCCTTTTTTGGCGGCGCGATGCGGGTGTCCACCGAGATATGTGAAACGGTTACTGTGCTTTGCGCGCTCGCCGCGCCCTCTGGCAGACGTCACACCGCGAGGCTCGCCGCCGCCGCCGTTCGGTATGACGTCACGGCGCGTTCCTCGTCGTTGCGATCGCCTGTGACCCGACACCAGGTAAGTCACATGGACCTGCCCTAAGGCAGACTTAGAGCCTAAAATAGACCACCCGAGTGTGACGCAGTGGGAGCACTTGATGGCCAGCCAGCCAAGACGAGGAAGCGCAACGATTCCTCGTACGTCGAGCCATGATGGCAGCAGTGTACGGCATCCAGGACCGAGGATCTACTACTGCGCCCAGTGACCCGCAAGGGTCACGAATATTACATATTTGTCACTATTAAAGTTTTCTTCATCCATCCATCCATCGTCGTTGCGCTCGCCTGCATTCGCCAGCTGCGTCGGATGCCTGATAGCATGTCGGAGGATTGAAAACGACAGCTCGCGTGCGCCGCAAGCACACTTGTGTCATCTTTAATGTGACAACAACACAGCTAGACAGCCAGACTAACCTGGAGTTGCAATCAAGATTAACCAAGGCTAACCATGCTATGCCTTAGCTTTCGCTACGTATATCTTGGCACAGCCGAGCTAAGCCATTGCTAATTTTTTGTCTGTTTTATGCAGCTTTAATGTATATTGTCTCTCAGCACGCATTCTCCACAGTCTCTACTTCATATGCGATCATTGTAGCATATTTCCCAGAATGCATTTGCAACAAGTTTGATAGATTTCTCTCTGTGACACTTGATTAGTTTTCGCTCCTCCCTTTGATACTTTTATTCATAATGTATATGTTTCAGAATTATTGAGAGAAAACATTTAGGCGTTACAACTCAGAGGTTATGGCGCTCGGCTGCTGACCCGAAAGAGGCGGGTTCGATCGCGGCCACGGCGGTCGAATTTCCATGGAGGCGAAATTCTATAGGCCTGTGTATTGTGCGATGTCTGTGCACGTTAAAACACCCCAGGTGGTCGAAATTTTAGGAGCCCTTCACTACGGCGTCCCTCATAGCCTGAGTCGCTTTCGGACGTTAAACCCTAATAAACCGTAAACCGAACCATTTAGGCGTTACAACGAGTCTTATCAATTTCGAAAATTTATAGGTTCCAAAAATCTCGTTCACATGTCACATGTTCATCTGTGCTATATAGCCATATAGACATTGCGCGTGTGAACGTACCAAGGTACTAAGCTGCCAAAAAAGGCTCTTCATCACTCTTCGGAAATATTCGAATTTAAAGTCAGTTCAATCATTACCCCGTACCATCGTGCTAAATAGACTCTGCGCCCCGAGACCTCAGGTTCAGAAGTTTGCGTGTTAAGATGTACGAAACATATAGCTCTAAGAAACCAGGGCGAACAAAGAAAGAGACACCACGAGCGCTAACTTTCAACTGAAGTTTATTCATTGCTTGTGAAGTTCTTATACAGGTTGAATATCGCACAAAAACTACCAGGCTATCATGCCGTGAGTCACCACGTAACACACACTAACTTTTTATTTACATCATCAAGGAAATCAATTCCTTACTTTGAGATCTAGATAGGTGCTGCACTAACACATTTATCTTTGTGTTCGTATCTAGGGTTAACCAGAGATAAACCACCAGCAATTATTTTAGACAAAGTTTTCAACACTGAACTATTTCAGATTTTTTGTTGAATATCAGACAGCAAATAAAAATTGCGACGCTGGTAAACAACGTTATGTGAGACGACGCAGAAAAGCAAACTTTCTTCAAGCTTTAATTACAAGCAAAAACTACAACAAGATGTGCTTACATGAACAAAGCTGACCCGAAGGTTCATAAGTTCCAAAGTGGACTTTCAACAAGAACCGCATTTTGTTCGTTGCGTAATTTTCTGTATATTTTGCAGAATTATTGACAGTTCCACTTTTTGCTACACCTTCGAGGAGTTGACCGAATCGAAAGCGAACACTAAAACATAAAATGAAAAGCAAGAACAGCGAACAACGAATGCAAAGTGAACTGTTGTTCGCCTTAACATTTTGCTGTTGCCCTGTGGGTGCTAGAATGGTAAACCCGTAAGCGTCCAAAATTCAATTTTCAGTCGTATTGTTTTGCGTTCTGCAGACCTCACTCTGAAAGTGTGTACTATGCGCTGAATGAAGGCCTCTCTCGTGAATTTCAAGCAGGCAGGCAGCAGGATTCATTTTCAGGCTCAAAGGTAATATGGCCTGGCATGCCGTGTTTGCACGCAGAAGCTCCCGAGCAAACATACACTATGCGGCTTGATGAATAGCCCATGTGGGACCCCATTTAAGATCCATAATGATCAGTCAGTTCTATAAGCCATCACTATGACTCAGAAAACGCGGTCTCGCCACAGAAGATCAAAGCAAACAGGATGCGTTCCACTTGTCGCTTTTGAAACGGTTGATGCAGTTTCATGCCCGCGGGTGTAAATGTCTGTTGTTTGCACGCTCAAAAAGCTTGAACTGAATTCTGCGAGGAAAGCGCCCATCCACCTTTTTTTTTCGTAAAAACATTACAATGGTCAAAAGGAAAGGTAAAAAATAGAAATTTTTGGAACAGCAAAAAATGACAATAATAATCATAATAATTGTATTTTGGGGAAAGGAAATGGCTCAGTATATGCTTCATATATCGGTGGACACCTGCTGAACCGCGCTGTAAGGGAAGGGAAGGAGGAAGTGAAAGAAGAAAGAGAGAAAGAGGTGTCGTAGTGGAGTGCTCCGGAATAATTTCGACCACCTGGGGATCTTTAAAGTGCACTGACATCGCACAGCACATGGGCGCCTTTGCGCTTCGCCTCCATCGAAATGCGGCAACCGCGGTCGGGTTCGAACGCGGGAACTCTAAATAAGGTACCGAGAGCTCAAACAACTGAGCCACCGCGGCGAGTTACCGAAGTATACTTGAAATATATTTTTTTTCAATGGTGGATAATTTGATTTCCCGAGCCGCACAAAAAGGCTTCGGCTCACTTCTTAATTTCTTCCATGGCTATGTTTGGGGTTAGTTAGGAGATATGCGCCATGAACTCAGCTGTTTCATTTACATGTACATAGATGTTTTTCCTTTTATGCGAAATATTCAATCACCCATCTCCCTCACAGTCATCGTGAGGATAGTGGCATGGCTCTTAAATTACATAGGCCGCCGTGGTGGTTCAGTGGTTATGGCACTCGGCTGCTAACCCGAAAGACGCGGGTTCGATGCCCGCCGCGGCGGTTGAATTTCGGTGAAGGCGAAATCATATGAAACGCGACCGCGGGGGCCGCGTTTCGATGGAGTAATAATAATGATAATTGAATTTTGGGGAAAGAAAATTGCGCAGTATCTGTCTCATATATCGGCGGACACCTGAACCGCGCAGGAAAGAAAGGCATAAAGGAGGGAGTGAAAGAAGAGGTGCCGTAGTGGACGGCTCCGGAATAGTTTAAACCACCTGGGGATCTTTAACGTGCACTGACATCGCACAGCACACGGGCGCCTTTAGCGTTTTGCCTCCATCGAAACGCAGCCGCCGCGGTCGGGTTCGAACCCGGGAACTCCGGATCAGTAGACAAGCGCCCTAACCACTGAGCCACCGCCGCGGATTTTCTATGGAGGCGAAAAGCAAAATTCTCCCGTGTGCGGTGCGATGTCAGTGCACGTTAAAGATCCCCAGCTTGTCGAAATTACTCCGAGGCCCTCGACTACAGCACCTCCTCTCTCCTTTCTTCTTTCACTCCCTCTTTTAACCTTTTCTTTACGGCGTGGTTCAGGTGTCCGCCGATATGTTAGAGTTCTGCTTCATTTCCTTTCATCAAAAACCAGTTTTTATCTTAAATATAGAGGCCCGTGTACTCTGAGATGTAGGTGCACGTTAGAGAATCTGAGGTGCTCGAAATTTTTGGAGTCCTCCACTACGCCGTCTCTCACAGTCTGAGTCGGTTTGGGGTGTTAAACCTCATAAAATCATTCTAAATAACATAGAAGTGCACAAACTTGCATCTCGCACTGAAAGCTGGTTATGACTCTCCCCCCATCCATTGCGTGGCCAGGGCTGTCTATAGCAGACCGGCGCCTTTGTCATAAACTGCACCTGAGGCCAGATAATGTTGCCGGGCTGAATCTCCAGAGTGCGGATGCCCATGCAGCATTGGAAGTGGCATTTATTATGGAAATATATTTTAAGATTGCGGGGTTTAATCCTGCCGGTGTGGCGAAGGCTATATGAAACTCCCTATTGGAAACCTTTGGAATAATTTAGGCTACCTAGGGTTGTTTAGCATACCGTCACATGGCGCAGTATATGGGCGCTTTTGATTTTCGCTTCCATTGATACGTGTATAACCGTAGAATATCTTATACGGGTCCGATTTGAACCCAACATATTGGACTTATTTTTGGAAATGTGGCGGAGTGCTTCAAGGTTGCTTCACTTCGCCACCGGTTGGCCCGGTATTGCACTGCCTCCGGTATCGGGCTGGGTCATTATACCACGCGTCTTTTCTATCCTGTCTTTCTATCCCATCTTTAAACTCTCCTACTATCAGCACGTGGCAGCGATTGTGGCTCGGCTTGAGCCAGTGGGCAGGCCTGTGCACTTTCCTTTTCTTGCTTCCTGGCAACAACAGACGTACAGACAAACCATCGAAATAGGGCCACCGCGGTCTGGATGGATGCCGCACCCTTGGAATAAACAGTCAAACGCCACAGCCGCTTTGCCCCCAGGCATTTAAAATTAACTTTTTTAAGGATTTGCTAAATTTCAGCGAAATAGAGATAGTTGCGATGGAGCTCCGTACAACGTTAACTAGAACGCTATTTATGAGAGTATAGTTAATAGGCGTAATCATTGACGTATCACTAGTTTTTTGAAGTCCAAAAATGCAACCCTTTTATGCCGAAGAAGGGGTCTGTCTCTTTGCACTGATATATACGCTATGGCACACTATCTATAAAAAATGTATACAGCAAGATTTTTTACCGTTTATATGCAGTTGCACAATCTGAATCGGCTTCTGATAGTGGTCTGTCGTATTTAGCAGAAAAGTTAATAAAATCTTACTTTTATGGGTACTTTATTAAAGTTACCACTTTTTTTAGCTGTTTCTAAAGCAGTCTAGGTATTTAAAATCTTACTCATCAAAGTTGCAATAAACTAATTGTCTTCGCGCATAAGGTGGCATAAAAGAACGTCTGTTTCAGCTAGATGGTGCACGCTATTTGAGACAGGAAAAATAATAGCGCATAACGGTAAACAAACACAATTAAGAGACGCAGGACGAGCACTGACTTCATCTCACATTATTCGCTGAGAAGCCAGCAAATATAAAGAAAAGAAAAGCCAAGGCATGCGCAGAAAACAAGAAAACGATGCATCAACCAAACCGTTCAAGATATGACGTCTCAGTTTGGTTGATGCCTCGTGTTCTTGTTTTCTGAGCACGCCTTGGATTTTATTTTCTTTATATTTGCTGGCTTGGCAGCGAATAAAGTTAGATGAAGTCAGCACTCGTCCTGCATCTCTTACTTGTGTTTGTCAGTCTTTATGCCCTATTTTTTTTCCATCTCAAACACAAGATCGCATCGTGCTAAAAGTGTTAATAACGCCAGCAGTGATGGATATGAGCCGAGGGACAGAAAGAAGGTCTATTCTGTTCCAAGAAAGAACGAGATTGGCTGGAAAGGACTTAAAATTGGCAGCAAGACAGGATAGATTGATCTAAGATTTCTTTTTTTTTTTGCATAAGCAACTGTTTCACAGGTTGCAGGGTTTGCTAATCTACATGTTCATTCGTCTAGACCTTTGTCCTACCAAGGCTTCGCATGATTCATTACACAGAATAATTTCAAAAAAAATTCTTCGTATTCTTTTGCTACATCTCTTCTCTTTTTGTACTCAAACTAACAACAAGGCGTGGTTATGCTCATTTCAGTAAGTTTCGCTTCTACGTCTGCGAACAATGGTATTCTCTGAACTCAAACCCCCCCTTGTTCTTTTTCCACAATTCAGAATTCAAACAATCAATATGATACCGTGAAGCATTATGCAAAACTTTTTTTTTTGGTTTTCGGCAAAATATAACAATGGGAAGAAAACCACAGGGGGAAGTTGTGCGTCATAACCACACTGCACTTTAAAATAGACCAAGGTGGGCAGGAATGATGAGCCGCCCATGTCTTTTGAAACAGTTTCCTCACGTCTGGCGAAACAAAAAGAAATAAACGCAATGAAAGATAAGAAAAATATATTTATTGCATTAGAAACTTAGCTACAGAGAAAACTGAAAATTTGTGCACGCGCAATATAGCGAACCAAGTATCGTGGAGAACTCAAAGCTGGATTCTCTGAAAAGGAGACTGCGCAGACATCTGTCATCCATCTCTCAGGCAACTGAATAATGAAGTAACTTTAGGAATCAGTCTGAGGTTGGGGAAATTATGTTTTGCCTCTTACAACAAACTCAAGTGCTATTTCAAATTGCATACAACGGTGTGCAGTAGCCATAGGATTTGTTAAACTCAGCACCCACTAACCAAGACTTTTCGTGTAATGCTGTGTTTTATATGCCCTCTGGCCTAAAAATTTAGTGGTAATCTATAAATCATGTTCAGCACCAGAAGTTACAGCAATCTGCCGTCCGAAGAGCGTAGCTACGCTTGGCTACACGGAGGAGTTAAAAATTAAAACACCTTTTTTCGGCCCACCTCGTGAGTTGTAATTAGCAACAGGTGATATCTCACGGGTCGTACACTAGCGGTTCCATAGGAGACGTAAATTAGTGCGCATAAAGCAGGTGCTGCAGTTCTCGCATGCGCACGCACATACACCATAAAGAAAAGTTTGGGTGGTAGCTGAAGCATTGCGTCGTCTAAAGTAGAGACCTTGGTGTATCTACAGCATGAAAATCATCTGCGAGGTTTTTTTTTTAATTCCTCATCATTAAGTAGTTGTTGACTATACTTTGTTCGAAGTCAGTTTACCATTTCTGATCACAACAAAATATTGAAATATCCGTTCTGACGCCTTGAGAAAATTTCCAGACAAGGAGACTTGTGCCTTCTGGGCTCTAATAAATTAATTTGTAGAGATTGTAGAGAATAGATTTGTGACAAATAAATTTACAGAGATTGATTGCATAAAAGAGTTCGCGCCATGCACAACACTTCAGCTTTCCGCAGTGAGATCTTAAACAGCAAAGCATTTAGAGAATATGCAACAGCACATAAAATCATCAAGGTTCCGAGGTAATACAGACATGTAAAAAAGCAAACTCTGAAGAATTTCAATGAGTGCCAGCACCTGGATGAAGGGTTGGGGGTTGGGTTTACGGGGGTTTAACGTCCTAAAGCGACTCAGGCAATAGGGTACATCGTAGTGAAGGGCTTCCTGAAAATTCGACCACCTGGGGTTCTTCAACGTGCACCGACATCGCACAGTACACGGGCCTCTAGAATTTCGTCTCCATCAAAATTCGACCGCCGTGGCCGGAATCGAACCCGCGTCTTTGGGGCCAGTAGCCGGGCACCATACCCACTGAGCCACCTGCTGACCCGAAAGACGCGTGTTCGATCTTGGCCGCGGCGATCGAATTTCGATTGAGGCGAAATTCCAGAGACCCGTGTACTGTGCGATGTCAGAGCACGTTAAATAACCCCAGGTGGTCGAAATTTCTGGAGCCCTTCACTATACGGCGTCTCTCATAGCGTGAGTCGCTTTGGGACCACTGAGCCACCGGGGCGGCGGTACAAGCGTAGAAGTAGGGGTGACCGTTGGGAGGGGCGAGAGACGGACGGGTGAGATCGCGAAGTTTTGCGGGAATAACACGGCCATAGCCGGAAGAGTGGACTGTTGATAGGACTTGAGTGGTAGAAGCTTTAGTCGTGTAATGGACATAGTTATGGAAAAGATGATGATTAACATCAGCAGCAGATTGAAAACAGAAGTGATGTTTTCCTCGGATTGTCTTCTCTAAGCACGTACGTTATTTCTTTTTTTACGAATCAAATTAATAACCGTATTTCGAACATCGTAGCGTTATAACCGGTTATACGCTATAACCGGTTAATATGGTACAAATGAGTACTTCTAGCGCAATAAAACAAAACAAAATATTTAATAAATTTAAATTAACCTGAATGAACTTTCCGCGGCAGTTTCAGATAAAACGAATCCTAAATATGCCTTGAAAGGAAATGGAATTACGTGTCCTGTGGTAAGCCCTTCAGTTACTCTTATGGTTCTAAAAATGCAAAGATAGTTGTTTACATTGCGTAATAGCCGCAGTAGTATTGGTCACTTTCACGGAGTGTGCATGCGCTGCAGTTTTTTTTTAGGGAAAGATATGCAACGGCTGGAGTATTGGGCCATGCGAAACAGCTGTGTGCGGCAGCTAGAAAACCAGAAGCAGAGCGGTAAAAAAAAATACTTAAATTGTGCACCAGCGACTATTGAAGCCGCGTTCCCAGCAAAGGGGTCGAATTCCTCGCTTTCCTTGCTTCCGGTATGAGAGAAAGTCTTAATATTTATTTCAAAATTGGCACCGGCCTCGCTTCAGCGCGAAACTGAACCTCCTTAGGTACCATCCTCTTTGATTAACGCGCTATGACAACAGAGTGGTAGCGACCAGTCCTAGTTTTACCTTTTCCAGCATCCACTCATAAGGCTGTAACAGAAGCCGGCAGCGTCCCTTTCCTTGACGCGTATTGAGCTTTGGGCAATTCCAACTTCGACTCGCAGCTGAAAACAGGCACAGCAGCCAGTCACAAGATAACAGAACAGAGAGGGACGCAGTAGCGTCAGCACAAGGCAAAACAATTCTTTTCGCGGTTTCTTAGACTTCTCCACCAAAACGAAGGGCCCAGGGGCAAAACGGAGCGCCAGGAGCAGTAGGAGATAACATCACAAGGAAAGAACGTATTTGAAAGAAATCGTAACAAGGAAATGTGGGTCTGTGCGCTGTTCCTGAACGGAGACCTGTTTACTTGTCTTTTTCCCCACTGCTATCTTGGTACAAGCTGGCTCTTTATTTGTCCAATTTTACTGCTTCAGTTTTCAGCTCCTGGTGACTGAAATAGGAGTTCGGGCTTTAAGCATTTTTGTAGCGATAGCTACATTACGGTAGCATTTCGAGCCTACAGCGTGGCGGCGCCATGGCGGTGGCGGCGCCGCGATCCTGTGGCGCCGCCGCGCTGTCACGTGGTTGGTCACGGGGTGCGGTGCAGCAGCGTGGCCCCGTGGTTGATCACGTGCTTCCTCACCTGGTTGGTCACGTGACCAGCCACGTGTTGCAGAGCAGCTGCTGCTGCCAGCGGCGCGGCACGCCGGTGAATCCGAGCTGCTACAGTTGTGCGCATGCGCCATGTCAAGTGGGACGAAGATGAAGAAAGAACGCCCAGCGAAACGGAGCGGCGAGTCAATCCAGCTTTTACCAGGGCTAAACCACGCCAATTTTTTATCTGCTGTCAGCTGTCTGGCTCAGTAAAATATGGGAGTGAACCATTATGTGAGCTTTTGATATTGGAGTGAGGGAGATCCCCATTTTTGTCCTCGTGTGTAAAAGCGCACTTGCAGCATCATGGACATCGGTTCTGTCCCTTCCAAAGAACCGCATAGCAAAGACACGCGTCTCCTATTTCCTTCAACATAGCAGCTTTGTTGCCATGAGCACAGCAATTGCAGTATAAAAGCAACGCAGAAAATTTAAATACGCGCACCTTTGTCTTGTCCGCGCTTTGAACGAAACAGCTTGATACTCTCCCTGCTTTGGCCTATTTTTAAGGTAGTGAAATGGGCTTTTACCAAAGTGTTACTTCTCATGTTTTATCCGTTTATGCACAGAATAAACAATTATGACGATATCTGACTGTTATTGCTCCTCTTCTTGCCAGCACACATAAATAGTAATTGGTTAACGGTCCTGATGTTTACCTTAATATAAGCATGTTTTGACTAGTGGAAGTACGATGTCTTTACGATACTGCTTAGCCTGGTACTATCTCTGTATGTTTTCTTCCTGGTTTATATTACCAATCCATCAACATTACCGCCTCATAAGTACGACAAGGAGTCAATACATACGAACTGATCTATTGCGTACGAACTACGTAGGATAGGTACAAGTCATGCAACAAAATAACGATAACTATCGAACCTGTTTCACAAAACCTTTTCGAAGGGGGATTTTATTATTCGTATTCTGATTACGACAATACTACGCCATGCAGCCGCCGTGGTGGCTCGGTGTTTATGGCACTCGGCTGCTGACTCGGAAGACGTGGGTTCGATCCTGGCCGCGGCGGTCGCATTTTGATGCAGGCGAAACGCTAAATGACCGTGTACTGTGTCATGTCAGTGCACGGTAAAACCCTGGTGGTGGAAATAATCCGGCGCAATCCCCTACGATATCCTTCATAGTCTGTGTCGCTTTGGGAGGTTATACCCCTGTAAAAACCAAACAGATAACTAAGTGGAATACATTTCTAATGTCGGGGAAAATTTCTATGATGCCAGCCCCTTCGTGTGTTATTATTAAATTTCTATCTGCCTCTAGCAGTGCGGCTTCTGCTGACCTAGTTCTCCTAAAACGGAAATCGCCACTGGCTATTCTTTACCGTTCTGTCACGAAGTCCACCACTTTTTCTAAATGTATTTCCTACGCCGCCGCGGTGGCTCAGTGGTGATGGCACTCGGCTGATGGCTCGAAAGGCGTGGGGTTGATCCTGGCCGTAGCAGTCGAATTTCGGTGGCGGCGAAATTCTAGAGACCCGTATGCGGTGCAGTGTTAGTGAATGTTCAAGAACCCCAGCGGCTCGAAATTTTCGGAGCCCTTCACTATGGCGTCCCTCATAGCCTAAGTCGCTTTGGAACGTTAAACCACCCGAAACCACCAAAAAGCGGTGCCATGGCAAAGCTTTTTGCTTTCTTTTTAGCCGAATGTCGAATCTTCATCAATGATTAACTAACGGTATCTGCAGTGATGTGGTTAGTTGATTGTGCTCATACCAATTTTAACTACTTCCAGACTTGTAGTTTCGATATATTTGAAGGCTGTTACTCGGCCTAAACTTCATGCGCAGTGTTTTGAAAAATTAAAATCGTTTTTCTGAGAAAGGAAATGACGCAGTATGTCTCACATATCGACGGACACCTGAACCGAGCCGTAAGGGAAGGGATAAAGGAGGGAGACAAAGAAGAAAGGAAGAAAGAGGTGCCGTAGTGGAGGGCTCCGGTATAATTTCGACCACCTGGGGACCTTTGACGTGCAATGACATCGCACAGCACACGGGAGCCTTAACGTTTCGCCTCCATCGAAACCATCCGCCGCGGTCAGGTTTGAGCCCAGGAACTCCGGATATGTAGCCGAGCGCCCTAACCACTGAGCCACCATGGCGTGTGCAGTGTTTGGCGAAAGTAAGAAAAAAACAATGAAATCAACTCAAATGTAATGTAAAGAAGTGAGCGCTAATTAGAAAGCCTCAATTTTCTGAAATTAGTTTAAAATTTTGTGAACAAATGTTTGCATAAGCCAGCTAAATCCCAATGACTGATGCCGAAAAGATGTCGGTTCGTTAAGCAACCATTTCTTTTATCATTGATACATTCTTCGACAACCAGAATATCACACATTTCCTTCTCTGAAGTACTGTGGGTTAAGTACCGTTCCAATTTTCTATTCGTGATTTCATAACACCGTGAGAATGTAGAGGAAATTTATTAAACGCCATTTACTGTCTGGAGTTTAACAGTTTTGTTTTTGCTTTGAGAGGGCTCTCTGTTACCTTTTGTTCAGTGAAAAAATTCTGATAAGTAGTATGGAATCCCTCTGCTGTGTTTTCTTCGCCCCTCTTAGCAGGAAGTTCTAGAAAACTTATATTCGTTCTTGAAAAGTCGCTGAGAGTTGGAATGAAGCTTTCAGCGATAGCTTCGAAGAAATTACAATACATTAAGCCTCTTTCTTATACTCCTTTCGGATTGGAGATTCTCGTCAAACTTTTGCTGGAGTTACACCGTAGGTTGTTGCAGAAACCTTCTGTACAGTAGTGTAAGTATGCAAGACGATTAGGGAACGCTATGAGAAAGCTGTAGAAACTGTGTTGCGCTTTTCATGGTGCTTCCAGAGTAGCGTTACAATGCTGTTTACATCTAATTTCTTTTGGTATTAAACGATTTGAGACAGATATGTCAAGAACCGTGATGACTTTGGTTGGAATGGGAGGGTAGTTTAAAAACAGAAATATTGGCATGAGAACAAAAACCATCGGCAAAATTTCGTTGAGTTTTCGGTCCATCGACAATTTCGTTATTAGCGAGGCTTCTCAACATGTTCTTTTGAAAAAAAAATCAGACGTTAAAAAAATATGTTCTTTTATCTTCTATATCTCCTTTGCATTGTGTTGCGTGTGACTTGTGCATAGGTGACTAAAGATGGTGTTGAACAGAATTTAACAAAGTATTATTGCATCGTAGACGTTTCTTCTTAGAAGTAAGCGAAGAAAATTAAGCTCGATAACGCTTATTCAGGATATTTGGATTAATATCAACAGTTCTGCCTGAGAATACTCCTAATAAAATGAATATTATTTTTTGCAGTGTAACATTCCCAAAGGGGTGAATAATATTTACCTCAAGATATAGCTAGAAAAATGCAGCTTTATTTGCACAGATTTAAAAAGTGTACCGTTCGAGACTGCAAATTTTTTCAAAGTCGGCACTTGCTTGTTATGCTCGAAGTGTTTTGCAATGCGCCGGAAATGTAAAAAGGGCGAGCTCTTCTTGTCCCGACAGGGTATCGCCGGATAGCTGTATACCTCGCACAACTCAAAAGATATGCTAGGCGTTTTTAAGTGTTGTGGTTTACACCGCCCTCCCTCTAAGAAATATAGTTATCAACCGAAAGAAAGGAAGTGAGCTTCCCCTTTCAAATTGTACATATGCATGTGTGTATAAGTGTATAAACATATATATATATATATATATATATATATATATATATATATATATATATATATATATATATATATATATATATAGGTGGCGGAAATTTCCGGACCCCTTCACTACACCGTCCCTCACAGCCTGTGTCGCTTTGGGACCATATATATATATATATATATATATATATATATATATATATATATATATATATATATATATATATATATATATATATATATATATATATATATATATATATATATATATATATGACGGTGTAGTGAAGGGGTCCGGAAATTTCCGCCACCTAGGATTCCTTAACGTTCGTTGACATCGCACGGTACACAGGCCTCTGGAAGTTCGCCTCCATGAAACTCGACCACCGCGGTCGGAATCGATGCCGAGTATTTCGGGTGAGCGGCCGAGCGCCATAACTACTGAGCCCCATTGATTGTGTGCATATAATATATTTACTTTTTGCAATGCTAATCATCCTGAGCAGCTAATATAACTTGCACTTGTGGGGATTATCACTCCGTTTCTCGGTGCCTGTTGCGTTTATGAATTATGGTGGAGGTTCCAATGGAGACATGAAGCACTTTTCAAGCTAAACATTTTAAAAGTGGCGGTTATTTGCACACAGGGATCTCGGTAAAGAAATTTCAGGGCATTGTCCACACGGTGTTTTCAAAAACGTGGGCGACACTTACGTTCACATTAAAACTATGTTGCGATAACGTTAATAGGTTCCTGTGTTTGATCTGGGATCCTCGGGCACACCTTTTCGCAGAAATCAGCACGCTTGTTGCAGTTCCGTGCGGCTTTATTTCTTCCTTCTTCTTGTGGATTCGTGATGTTAATTATCAATTCTAATTAGCTAAGCGCTCCTGTAATGAAATTTGGCTACTGTGCGGTGTGTGTTGCTCGCACAAGACCTTCATTTATTCTAAAGAGCAAACGCTGAATATTGGTGTAATGGTTGCGTTCCCGTCTCCCCACCGAAAGAACTGCAGTTCGATTGCTTATCCTTTTTCCTTTTCAACGCAACTGCTTTTCACAGTTACTGCCCTATCGACCAAACCAATCGGAATGTACCCGTCACGGCTACGCTTACGCCGACGTAAGGTTTTCCGTCGAACCAGCTGGCTTGTCCTTCTGAATACAACCGTGTTTGGTTTAGCATAAGCAGACGGTAGCCTAGCTCAGTAATTTCTTGTGAGCATTTCTTTCCGGGGTAGTGGCTTTTTAACAGAAAATTGCTCTGACAGAGCTCTTTCAGTAGCGCAAATCGTTACCTCTCACGGCTGTTGACGGCACGGCGTGCCTTTGCTCGTGCCAGATTTGCGCTGTACAATCAACACTTGCTCGATGAAAATAAACAATGGTGCAGGAACGCTTAGCTTTTTTCGGAGTTTAAAAGCAGCAGGAATTGTCAGGCTAAGTTGACATGGTGGTATTTCTGAATTCTCTTAATGCGGTCTTTGAAAATATGTAATAGATGCGATAAACTCTTTCTGTATACATCAGAAACTCATGTGAAATATTTTACCCTTGAATGAACGCTCAACCGATTCCTACGTAATACGGTTTGCATGCTCTTTTCCTCTCAAATGCTTTTTACGCTGATACATACAAAAATCAACAAACCAATCACAAGCTGGCAAATACTGATGCTTAGAAATCTCAGATGTGTGCATAAAATGTTTAACATTCATCGGAAGCTTGTTTTAAAGCTCGAATTCGTTATGTACATGTACAGCATCCCTCCGTGCCTCAATGAATAAGACATTTTCAGTACAAAGATAACGTGAAAATTTCTTGGCGCATCTGTAATTAAAGCATTTATTAAGCTTTACTTCGGAACGAAAACTTTCAAAACGAACGCAGATGTTTCATTTTTCTTCTAGGAGGCTCTGCGCCACTGCGGGAATAACGCGAGTACGCTGACTACCACTGTTATACGGCAGTGCAAAGCTTAGAATTACACCCACGACAGTTAGCACAGGGCACCAGTTCTCGCTTCTGTTCTCATAATACGATTAAATGAGCGCTTGTTGCCAAATACTAATATGACACCGATATGTGCTACAAGAAAATAATGCTGTGTTAAAAAGAACCGACTTTGTAGACCAGCGCCGCCTACGCAGAGAACGCTGAACTACCGTCGAACAAGCGAGCTACAGGAGGAAGGACCCCTGCGTTACAACCGCTTTCCTCCTCGCCCGTGAAAATAGAGCGCACAGCTTTCAATGAAACTTCATAGTTGAAAAAAATATTCTGGTCCAGCGACCGGGATCAATTTTTTTTCAACTATGAATTTTTTATTGAAATCTGTTTAACTTTTCGTTCTAGCCGTATTGATGCTCTTGCACGTTTGAAAATTTTTTCATACTCGGGGAACACATGAAAAGAATTAATGGTGAAGGTATTGTATAAGGTGTTTAACTTCCCAAATCGACATATGAGTTCTGAAGGACGCCGTAGTGGAGTGGTCTAGATTAATTTCGACCATTTGTTGTTTTTAATGCGTACTCACATCAAAAGCTGCTCGGCCATGTTGCATTTAGCTTCTATCAAAGCCCAGCTGCCGGTACCGGTAACGAACTTCTGTCCTCGGTGTCAGCAGTGGAGCGCCCTAACACCTCAGCAACATTGTGGAGCGGGTCCAGGGTAGAAAAGAAAGACGCTCTAAATTTCTTATTCTTGGCGGAGGCCCGAATAACGCAGTCAGGGGAAGGAGGAAGGCCGGAGTGAATGAGTGAAGAGAAGAAGAGGCGCCTAATTGGAGGACTTCGGATTAGTTTTAAACGCGTCAGGTTCATTAACGCGCACTGACATCACAGCGGACTCAGGCGAATTTTCTATTTCGCCTGTCTGCAAATACAGCCTAAGCAGTGGGATTTCGTCCCACGCCGGTGAGAGCTGTAACCACTGAGCTGCCGCTTCGTGGCTTCACCCCTCAATTAAGCTGCTAAAGAGTGAAGGAAAGAAGTGCAAATGAGTGAGCGTAAAAGAGAGCTCAGCAATAAAGCTCGCCAGCTGGAAGCAGCGAGAATATTGGCCCACTCGCAATTCGAGAAGTTCAGACAGAAAATTTGAAAGGAGCCGTCTATTATTGACAACAATAACACGCTCCTTAGCAATGCTCACGCAGCAGGCAATGGAAGAATTGGCGTTAAGTGTTCACCGAGACGCTGTCTGCAGGAACGCGCAGTGTGAAGAAGCCTGTGCAGTCTGCATTATGTTTTATACAGGGAGCTTTTATGGCACCCGGTGTCCACCGCAAACTCCATCGTAGTGAGTCTTTTCTTATCGGCCAGCCTCTGGTGGGGCGTCAAACGTAGAAAGCGTGAGGTGTCGCTTCATCTGGACGAGTTGTTTTTGCGTTAATTCTAAATGTAAACGTAAGTTGAGACGGGGACAGACGACCTCCTGCGTGCAGCTGCCCTACTTCGATGGAGAACTTCTTTTAACTTTCTACCGCGGTTCCTGCATCAGCGGAATGGCAGCCACAAGTTCAAGTATAAAAAAGCTTTACAACTCGACTGAAAAGTCGCATGCGAGGAAAAGACAGAATACCACGCAAACGTCTTGCCGAACGTTGAAGAAACAAATGTTTTACTGTTTAAATTAAGTACGCGCCGCATGAAAACAGGCGAAACCCTTTTTCTAGAATATACCGCTCCTATGTGGTATAATCCAAGGCGATGTGATCCTTTCAAGTATCATCGACCTTAGGGCGCATCAGTGCAATGATCAATTATTACCTTCATCCCGTAATGTTATTACCCCTGATATGGCATAGTAATACTCATACTTTAGTTTTATTAACGTATCTCTCACAGTTCATAGCTGAGATATGCTTTCTAAAGCTAATGTTTACAAACAATATCAGTATTGCCTGTTCAGCAGGATAACATCGTCAACCTTTTTGCGCATCACCTCAAAAAATGATTCGGTGCATCCTGCAACCGCCACGAAAAGCGCTGCCCGATATCCGGCAGCAGCGTAAGGCAGCACAAAAATAATAGAGCATGATGTCGATGCGAAAGTGGACAGCTTTAAATATCTCCATGCGCCTTTTTTTATGGACAGCAATGCTTTGAAACATCTTTATTGCGACTAATGATTTAACTGTGCTTTATAGATAGTATTAGAGATAGCCTAAAAATAAGGACTGTAATCAAAAGTAACTACGAAGGCTGCTGTGAACTTTAATCTGCTGTGACAGAGAGCAGAACATATCAAAGCAAGCCGTGGCTTCTACTGCAGTTCTCCATGTTAGTGTGAGCATTCAATGTGCCTGCGATAACCTCCCTGAGTGCATGGTATTAGTGGCAGTATATTTGTCGTCGCTTTCTTCCGCGAAATGAAGGGCAGCGACGAGTTTTTAAGTATGAAGTGCTCAATAACTGGATGGTAGAGGGTTAAATGGAGCCTGAGGGCTTCACTGAATAGTTATGAGAAAGGTCTGCGCCCTGCTGAGGGCGTAGCTAGGCTACGACGATAAGAATGATTCTAGATATGTTTCTCGGTGAAATAAGGTGAACATTGCCCGAATCAAATACCGAACATCAGGAAGAACTTTACGCTGAAAATGACCGCAACATATCCGAAATGTTCCCTAATTTTCGGTCCGATCGTACTTAGTAGCAGGGAACTATGTACATTCCCGTAAGGGATTTGAAGCAGCGGTGGAAAAGAGTTCACTTTTGATTCCCTGCTTCCCCTGCTGCCTTAAAACATATTCGCAGGCTTAACTGCGAGCCTCTCGCGCTGTGCTTTCCATTCCTCGTCTCCATCCTTGTTGGTCCCTTTTTCTAAGCCGCGATTGATTGTCCAAGCGGCTACATGAAAAAATTCTTTGACAAAACGAAAGGGGCAGTGCTTCACTCACTCACAGTAGTTCCCTATTATAATTTTCTTCAACAACAAGATGATATATAAAAAGATAATGTGCACGTTTTCAGGAGCGGATAGATGAAACACTTTGCTTGGTTGATATTAAAGGAACAATGGGGATGCAATGATTTTGAGGACTTTATTGAACTACTTGAGTCCTTTTATTTCTTGCTGAAGAAGCACGCTCAACACAAAACTACCAGCTCTTACGATGTGCCGATATTTCCTGAAAAAAACAAAGCTTTTTTGTGACACGACATTAGGATGAACAGAAATTTCTGATATGTTCAAACGTTTTCTTGCACGTTAAATCATCATGGGTAATACGTCTGACGGCACTTGGATTATATATTTCAGCAAAAAATTTTACTGCATCTAATTTTCAATTTCTTACCCAATTGATGCAAGATACATAAAAATGATGACACTTAGCTGCATAAAGCCTAGCAAACTATTTGTTTTCATTCTCGTCTATCGAGCTGCTACAGCTGTTATGGCAAACCCTGATTGCAGGAGAATTCTTGTGATATATCTTGCTTGTCAGTCTAAACAAAAATTCGTTTTGTTTTCTGTTCTGCCCACAACAGACGTCTCGTTATTTTAAGTGCTAGTGTTAAGCGTAGCGTAGTCTGTACTGTATTGTTTTGATCTGTTTTTTAGAGACCGAGCTGGAACTGGAGTTCAATTCAAATCAAAGATAACCGAACATAGTTTGTATCAAGATAATAACTGCAGTGACCGGGAGCCAGTTACGTCGCTCTGGAAATAAGGGTTTGGCACAAAGCAAGCCAGAACTAGCCAGAACACTGCTTTCGTAAATATTTTGATGTTCTTGGGCAACTTTACCGCTGCCAGTGACAGGATACCGAAATATATAAAAGCAAGTCTATGGTACTTAAATTATTTCGTGTTTTAAAAACAGCGTTGCCTCATGTGAAAATTTTAATAATGAAAATCGTTAGCATAGCGGAGATTTCCTAGCAGAGAAGTACACAGAGCGCCTGCTGCGCATGCGCGAGAAGCCCCACGTGTTTCCGCCCTTGCCAGGGCGCTTACGCAGTAGGCGTTAGGCAATCCAGTGTGCATCGAATTTAGCATGTCTCTGCTATGCTAACACTCTTCGTAATTTACTATGCCTTGGAGTAATGGCTTCAGAGAAGGCTAGATTATTCAGAGCATAAATTGGAGAAAAAATTATCAGTGCGTAGTACCTCAAGAAGCTACACGGCTCAGGATATTCCTCTCTTGTCCAGCTCTCATTAGCATAATCGCATTTAGCTTTCTCTCAAAATCAAATTAGTTTCTGTGGCTGGAACATTACCCGCAAGCGAGACGGAAAAAATGGATTATCGCGGCGCCACTACCTCTGATTGTTTTAGAAAGAAATTCTGGCATAATTGCATTGCAGTTATGAGGAGGTGAATGATTATAGCATTTTCTTCATTCGTTTTCGCAACAGGAAAGTACACTACAAATGGAGACAAATAGAGATACTCGTGCTTTTGTTACATCTTGATGATTTGCAAGCAATCCACTTGTATGTCTTAATGGCTTTCTTCCTCTTCGTGCTCAGGAGACTCACATGTATAACACTTGCACAGCACATGTACAGCTTATATTCCTTTATGTGCCTTGGTTAATATTTCGCTTAATTTTTTTCGCCGAAATGTCTATGCGCAGTGGCTATGCTGTTAGGCTATGTAAAGTTCCTACTTTCTCTAAATGGGACTCTTCATTCTTAACTCAGCCCACTTCTCGCCTTCACCTACATATCCGTTCCTCAATTTGCACCAGTGAAAGGTGCTAAACCACTGGCTTCTGTGTCTCCAGTGCCGGGTATAAAAGCTAACAGAGAATACCTTAACAATCCTCGATTTGCTAATGGCACTGGCTTTCTAAGTAACTCAGGAAACAACTCCTAAGCATAAATGACGACGTAGACAGGAAAAGCATAACGGTGAGTCTATGAAATGATTTAAAGAGATCAAAAATAATATTCAATCTGGTCGCAGATGAACACCAATTTACGTTAGGCAGCAAATCATTGGATGTGGTAGAGAATAGATCTGCTCAGGGCCGCTAGTCAATGCTGATCCGGAACCAAGAGTGAAATAGCATTCAGAATAAAAATGGCATGGAGGCCATTTGCAAGGCACTCTTGCAAGGAACTCTTGCAAGGCCATTTGCAAGGAGCACCAGCTTATCAACGACTCTAAAGTTGAAAGTATAGAGCAAAAATACCAAGCAATTAGTAACCAAAATGGACAGTATTGTGGAGACTAACGAAAACGGAGGTACTATAATGCAGGGCAGTCTAACGAGCCATGTAAACGAAACTAATAAATGTAACCTAAGAGTCAGGCAAAGAGCAGATTAAGTCAAAGAACTAGCGAGAGTAAACGACATTCTAGGCGAAATGAAGAACAAGTGGACATGAGCTGGGCATGTAGTAATCTTAAGGCAAGACGATGGTCCTTTCAGATAAGAGAATCGATTCCAACCGTCCTGCAGGTGGCGGCAAGAGGCGTCAGAGCTTCAGGTTGGAGGATAGTAGTAGAACGTTCGCAAGAATAAAGTGACAGCTGGTGGCCAAGGGCCGGGTTAATTAATGAGATATGATAGGGAGCGCATACGCTGATGATAACCTTCTTTTCGTAAGTATTCGATTACATGGTGTCCCTTTCGCTCACGTTCTTTCTATCATTCGTGTACTGAGCTGCAGGGCGTGGGTGGGATCACGCCCTTCTGGGCTTATACAAATACAAGAAAAAACAACATTTACTGAATACCTAAACTTCAGAGTAAATAAACAGTACTTGAAAGGGCCAAAATTAAATTGTAGCCCTCATCTACAGCCTGCGTCAGTAACTGTGCTGCTATGGAAGGCATACATATCAAAATTTCCTGTAAAGTTACTGCTTAACTGTCCAGGTGTTGAAGATAGTCCCTGTAACCTTGTGCAGGAGCACCTGTGGTAATATCCTCGTACATAAAAGAGAACTCCAATTTCTCACAAAAGTTCAATATGCAAAAAGTATTCACAACATTCGCTCTCCGGGCAAGTTGGCGTTTGTATTGTTGATGCCGCCTTTTATGTTTTGTGCAGTGTGCATCGATGATATCTCATCTGCGGCAATTGTTCCATGCACGAGAGGTGTAGGCAACATGAGGTAGCCTTAGTGAGTTTAAGAGCAGCGTGGCTTAAGTGCCTGACAAACATATTACGTTGCATTGTTGAATGTGAGCTACTGAAAGGTTTTGGAAACCGTCTAACCTGTGGACCCTGCTAGTTACCGTAGAAGACGTTCATTATAGAGAACATCGTGAAGTAATGGGAATGCATGGCTCGGCTTTTCATTACTATCAGTTTTAAAGTAAAACAGCCATAGTTTTCATCAAGGATTAAGATGGTAATGTTGCAGAGGTGACATCAACCTTGGAATTGAGCGTGAATGTGATTGAGGTGATTAAAAAAATTTAATTCAATTTCATAAAGGCAGCTAGGCCGACACGCGCCATAACTAGGGCGTTCTTGTTTGTGCGAGATAGGGTAAAGGGCCCGTTTTCACAGGCATTGAAGAACGACAGAAGTACAACACTGTTACAGTTGAGTGGTACTACATAAAATAAAACAACTGATAAACGCACTGCGGTATGTTTATTCTCTACCAGCATTCATAAAAAAGTTGCACTTTGCAGTGCAGCGATGACTATATGTGTTATTTTCAGTATGCGCCTCTTTTAAGCCCCGCGCTAATGATGCATTGACGCAAAGCACCGAAAGAAGCGCCGGAGACTTCAACTGAGTTAAATGGGGTCCTGTAAGATGACATCCAAGAAATCCCGCCCTCAACTCTCGCCCAAAATAACACGACCGAGGTAGTTCTCTGTTGTATAGACATGTAGACCGCACAGTCGTTGATCTGAAGGACGGGCCAGCTTTGGCCATACCGCTTCCAGGAGTCCAAATGATTTGGCGCATTTCTAGGGCGGCGAGTTTGGTGCACAACTATCAATGTCATTGCTCATTTCTCATTAAGTTTGAGGTTGTGAGTTGTCTGCTTTAGACGGCGCAGGTAGAAGAATAACGCTTTGGAGGGAAGAAGCTAGGTCGTCGTACAGGTGATGTGATGTCCCTTGAACAACTCCCCACGTTGAAATTAAGTAACTCATTTTGGCAGGTTGATCCTAAAATTCATCATATGATTTTTTTTTACACCAATGCTGGTGTTCTTTTTTTCTCCTATCCATGTTTACTCTCTGTTATCGGAAATGTTTCACCTTTAGCAATTGCTATAAAACCCATCAATTGACTTCACACAGCTGTGGAAAAACGCAGCCTGCTTCGCTCTGACTGAACATAGAGGCCGCTCCACTGCTATTCTTGGCGATTCTTCTGGCCATCACGAGATATTATTCAGCAGATTGCTGGAACGCAGCAGATCCCACTCGTGACACGCCCCAGTTAAGGTAACAACGGGAAGGCGACGGGACGTAAATAATAGACTTTGCTTGCCCCGCGGACCTTCGTCCTCCCACGGGCTGTCTCTTCATATCACGGCGGGTAAGTCTTTTAGTCCAATGGATGAGGTCGACTATGAATTTTGAAAGCAGGGGGCTCGGAGCTGGACAATGCGCCACTCACTGTCCAGCCTATCTTAGTTGCTGTTATCTGCGCCACATGGTGCTTAGGCGGGTATATGCACTGTATAGCTCGCAGTGGCCGTAGAAAATGAAAACCGTGATTTATTTCTCTGCTCTGAAAAGATCGGGACGACATACTCGTGCACGAGGCATACTAACGATCGAAGGCCTCCGTCGCGCACACCTCCCGCTCATGCCTCACTTTCGGCAAGCAGACTTTTACCTCAATTTTGGGCTGCGCTTTCGTTGGACAGTGCATATCAGGATATCACCTATTTAAATAGTGGTTTCTTATTAGACTAAGCTTTATTTAATTTTAGTTTAGTGAGTTTAATCATTGAGCTCTCATTCTCCGCATTCTTCGCAAATAGGAAGTGTTGCTACAATAGATTAAGTACAGATCTATCGCTGTTTATGACATAACAAGCAGCCGTAATTCCCAGTACATGAGCTCGTATTGAAAGAATTGGTTCCCGGAAACTCTCCTTCAAACAGTAATACTCTATCCCTAAATAAGGAATAAAAAGTTTGTTAGCGTGGAATGCTGTATCACATTGCGAAGTTCTACTTTTTCCTAACATATACCAAGTACACTGCCTATTTGGAAGATTTCAAATTTAGCTTTGCTCCAGATTACCAGTGACCACCAAAGAGACGTCAACCCTTTTAACCAAAGAAGGCTTCGTGCTTATGAGTACATCGAATCCCACGACCCGCTATCCGCAGCCAGGGTAACTGAATGCGTTGCCGACGATTTTAAGGATGCTACGCGTTTCAGTAAGTTTCAGGCGATCATTCGGTTATGCAAACATATTCGCCTCCGGTTACGCATAATATATTAGGAAGGGAAGCATTTGTGGTTGTTCGCTCTTCGCTATTTGCAAAGGTTAAAGGATAACTTTAAAAATCTTTTGAAGGCATCATTTAGAAAACACTTTTATACTGAAGGGAGCCGTGATTAGCTTTTCCGCTCAAACGCACTTTTTTATTATGTCAATAGAGGACAAGATTTCGAGATTCTGCTTTTTGCGGAGGCCAGTACCGATTAGAGAAATTCATTTAATAATACAATGTCAACCGGTGAATACATCCCCGTCCGTAACTGAGGCTAAGAAAAGAAGACATAAAAATCGAATCGACCATGCGGCAATATAGCTAGCCAACATTTATTGTCCAAAAGCACTGTCTGTTGGTTGGTACTTTTCAATAGAAATGGTTATAATAAAAAATGGAACGAAGACAGGTAACCCAAATGTTTAAACAGAGGAGAGTGTGAGTCAGAGTTGCTAGCTTCAGACTTTGTCTCTATCTCAGCCCACGGTTCGGAAGTTACAGGGTAGCTTCTGTACAGCGCCTAAGCGTATTCGTAGTAGTAGTAGTAGTAGCAGTAGTAAGTGTTTTCTTACTAAAGTAAATAAAAAGGAAGGAAAAGATTTTTGCTAGCCCCGGCATCTGCCATCGATACTGAAGCACATGAGCTGTGGCAGCGGAAGTAAAGGATAGCAGTATAGGAGCGTACTTCACAAAAGAGGGTTTTCGTGTAAAAGTAGCCTCATAGAGGACTTCAAGGAAATTACTTTAGCGTGTCGCGATCAAAATTTCAGCACATTTCGTTTTTTTTTTATTCCGCTCCGAAAACGTTAAACGTAAACTACTTTAAAAATGGTCGTCATGAACATTAATAAATCGGAATTAGCTTTGGACTCTTGTCACAGCCGATTAATAGAGAAAACCTTATCTGCGCCAGTGAAATGCCAAATAAACGCTTGAAGATTGAAAGAATCTCGGAAAAGAAACGCGTACACTGTGGTGCCATCTACTGCACAAATTCCTAACTGCAATCAACTCGAGCAAGAGCCCTTGTTATTGTATAAAATGTATTGATCTAAATACTACTGCAGTTTTAATATCAATGGTTGTGAAAAATCATTGCTAGACATAAAATACCATTACGAAGATCGGAATTCATTCGTGTTCCACCCTGAGATGTTATATCAAAGCTTTGATTCATTACGCCTGGGAGCACGAAAAATTGATAGAGCATCTCAAGAACAGGGCGATGTTACGGCTCACACTTCGTAGCTGCAGCCAGACCAGTCGTAGTGAAAGCAAACTTCACCAGTTATAACCGGTAACGGCGCCGACGATAACCGCCATGACTCATTTTTAGACTGAAGCTGTCAGCTCTCCATTAGAAAAAACGGTATTTTTTTGTTCTAAGTGCTCAAAAGCCGCGATGTCACCTTTTAAAAATTGCGTGCATTCGCCAGTGCTATTGCGCGGTAACTTTTGTATGCAAGAGCACTGCGGACGTCCACTTGTTCATGCAAGCTGTCAAAAATGCTTTGGTGTTCCTACCCTCCACATGTCGGGTAGCTTGCTCAAGAGCAACCGAGGAGTGGTGGAGGGAGGAGGATAGGGTTGTGTAAGCAGGCCGCAAACTTGGCACTCTTGCATCAGCAAGCTCCCTGCTTTTCACCGACTGCATCCAAGCTCTCGTGGTCGTTCCCACTGACAGTTGGGCGTATGTTGCTATACCAGCTGCGAAACTCATTCCGCACGCCGGTAGGACCAGTTGAGATAGAACGTGGCGACCAAGGATGCGTGTTTGAGGCTGGTTTAGAATTCAGGCTCACCCGTGTGGACGAAGCAAACTCCGAACTCGGAGCCGTGCTCATCGCACCGGCCCATCGCAACGAGACTGACGGTTATGTGCGATGACTCGTGAAACGAATGTTTGCGTCGCTGAGCGCCCCCGCCGTGGTGGCTCAGTGGTTAGGGCGCTCGGCTATTGATCCGGAGTTCCCGGGTTAGAACCCGACCGCGGCGGCTGCATTTTTATGGAGGCGAAACGCTAAGGCGCCCGTGTGCTGTGCGATGTCAGTGCACGTTAAAGATCCCCAGGTGGTCGAAATAAATCCGGAGCCCTCCACTACGGCACCTCTTTGTTCCTTTCTTCTTTCACTCCCTCCTTTTTCCCTTCCCTTACGGCGCGGTTCAGGTGTCCAAAGATATATGAGAGAGATACTGCGCCATTTCCTTTCCCCAAAAACCAATTATTATTATTATTATTATTATTATTGTTCGCTGAGCGTGTGAAGGGCGCGCTAGTAGGACATCACTCTAAACGGAAGGGAGTAAAAAGGGAGTAAAGCTGTACTCTAGGGCATGCCCTTTATGAAAGGGTGCGCGCTAGAGATAAAAGGGTGTGCGCTAGAGGACAGCTTGCTACCTTTTTACTCCCATATGGGTGTATTCGTGTTTAGAGTGTGTGTAAACAGTTGATGAGCGGCAGACTATTTCTTGCGCTTCGCTGTACGAGAGGAGATGATGATGGTGATGGAGAGGCCTGCTGTGCGCCTGCACAAAAAGTGAATGGTTTGCAATGCCCGCCTCCTAAGAAGCGAATGGCCGTGCGATCAGACGTTAAGGACGCCATGAACGCCATGAGCGATAATATGGGGCTAATGCACGAGACCATGGCGCGCATTAACGAGAAGTTAGATACATTTAACACACGAGTACCGAAAATCGAAATGTATCTAAACAACACAGTAGTACCGGCAATGGAGAGGATGGGTTCACAACACATCGCTGCGCAAGGCCCACCTCGCGACGGTCTCACTGCAAGCGAAGAAGGCTACAATGGTCAACATGGCAGTGACAAATGAGACACGAAATCTTCGCGTCTGGCAATAGAACTGCAGGGGATCGCCTCAAAAAAGGCGGTCCTCCTGCAGCTGGTCAAATCAGAAACCGAGAAGCCACATGTCATTATGCTACAAGAAACACTGACAACCGAACTGGCGCTTACGGGCTATAAGGCCGAAGCCCACAGAAACGAGCAAGGCAGAGGCGTCGCTTTACTGATTGGAAAGAAGATCCCGTACATTCGGCATGACATCCGCCACACAGCCTCCTATCTAGAACACCTCACGATCGAGATCATACCGAACGACCACGTAGGAAACAAACAAAGCATCTTCCTCACAAATCTGTACAGCAGCCCTAAGGATACCAGGCAATGATTCAGAGGCATTCTGGGCAAGATTGCGCACATCGCCAAAAATAGTCCGCTGATTGTAGGCGGAGATTTTAACGCCCCACACCAGGCATGGGGCTACGCGTATCCCTCTAGTAAGGGCGATCGTCTTCAAACGACAACCTCTGATCTCGACTTCACGCTGATCACAGACCCGGAAACTCCAACTAGATGTCGCACTTCCACATGTCGAGACACCACACCGGACCTCACATTCGTATGAGGCCTTGAAAAATGTGCCTGGCACAACTCGGGTATAATTCTTGGCAGCGACCACTATATTCTCCGAATTGATGCAGAGATACCGGGAAAGAAGCAAAGGGAGTACAAACTCATCGACTGGGACAAATTTCGTGTAATACGGACGCAGCCATTCGACTCATCAGGGGCAGACACAAAGCACACGATAACGAGCTGGACCGAGCAGCTCAAAGCAGACATCGCAGCCTCGGAACGAACGTTTACTACGGATGTTAAGGTAGAGAGAATTGACAGTCGGCTAGCGAATCTTCTCGAAGCCAAAAATTCTATTCTAGCCAGGTGGAAGGGTCAACGTTTCAACAGAAGACTACGAAGAAAACTTGCCGAGCTCAACAAGATCATTGAAGAATACTGCGTGGTTCTCTCCCGACAACAATGGGACGAAGTCTGTAACTCCCTCAACGGGAAAATACTCAGAGGGAGTGGGTGGGTGCTCATAAAATACCTCCTCGATGAAAACGGAACAAAGTCCAAGACTATGCAATGGATCAGGCTAAGCAAATTAGTGCACCGTGCGATGCAAAGCAGTACTGCCGAGGCACTTCTGGATGACCTTGCCAAACCGTACTTACCGCTTAAATCGAGGCAACCTAGCAACTTACAAAGGACGAAGTATGACGGCGCCCCAAACTCAGAGCTAGATAAGGACTTCGCAGAAAGCGAAGTACGCTTCGCAACTCACGAACTCAACAGTAACTCTGCGGCAGGCCCCGATGGTATCACTAATCGGGCTCAACGAAATTTAGAGGACAACTCAGTCACGTTCCTAACGCCACAAATCAACGAAGCCTGGAAAACTGGCCATCTACCTGCAGAGTGGAAACATGCCAACATGGTCCTCATCCCAAAACCGGGCAAGCCGCTGGGCCTACCAAACCTAAGGCCAATCTCACTAACGTCCTGCCTAGGAAAGCTAGCCGAACACGTCATCATGAATAGACTATCGGAATGCGTAGAAGAAAAGGAGTGCTTCCCCTACAATATGATCGGCTTTAGGCCGGGCCTCTCAACGCAAGACGCTATGCTACGAATCAAGAAAAGTCTGCTGGATCGCCCGACCGGAGACACCAAGGCACTACACGGACTCGACGTGGAGCACGCTTTTGACAACATCCACAATCAAGCCATTCTCAAAGCCATATCTGACCACAATCTCGGAACACGCTTCTACCACTACGTCAAGGCGTTTCTGGAGGATCGAACGACCACTCTCCGGATAGGCGAGCACGTCTCGGAGAGCTTTGATCTGGGCGATAAGGGAACACCACAAGGCTCCGTACTTTCACCATTCTTATTTAACTTGGCGATGACAAAGCTCTCTCGCGCACTCGGTGAAATTGCCGATGTGGAGCACAACATATACGCAGACGATGTCACCATCTGGAGCACCGGTGGCAGCGATGCGGAATTGGAAGCTCGTAGGCAAGAAGCCATCTCAGTTACCGAGGCCCATCTCACAACAATTTGACTTCACTGCTCTTCTAGAAAATCCGAGCTGCTCATCTACCACGCCCCAAGACCAAGGCGTCCGTACAACGACTGGCGCAAACACCACACTTCGTGCATAGAGTTACACGATATGGACGGAAATCGCATACCTACGGTTGACAAAATACGAATTCTAGGACTAATCATCCAAAGTAACGACTCCAACTGGGCGATGCTGGACAGCATCACGATCAAGATTGCGAACGCGATCGGAATGTTTGGGTGCATCATGAATAGACACAGGGGACTGAGCGAGGACAACGCCATTAGAATGGTCCACGCTTTTGTACTCGTCACGTCCCATACGTGGCTGCGATGCTTAACCGGAAAAAAGAACATCGGAAAAGGCTCGAAGTAATCATACGCCGAGCTTTCAAGACAGCGTTGGGGCTCCCCGATAATGCCTCCACTGATCTACTCTTACAGCTAGGAGTCCACAATGCCCTTTACGAAATCATCGAGGCTCAGCACACGGCACAGATCGCACGCCTATCAAGCACCAAAGCGGGCCGAGAGATTCTCGTCAAGCTCGGCCTGAACACCATAACAGAAAGGGACAACGTCCTGCAGTTGCCTGAAGTCATGCGAGAAGCAATTAAAGTGCTCCCCTTCCCAAGAAAAGTACACCCGGTCCACAATCAAGGACGAAGACTTGCCCGCGCCAAAGCTCTCGCTGTGGACGCGGCAAGGTTTCCCGCCGAGACAGCTTTCGTGGATGCAGCCTACATACCGGGAAAGCATGCCTACTCTGTAGCAGTAATCGACGGACACGGGCGAACGCGCGACTCACTCACGCTTTGCACCAAGAAGCCAGAGGTACCTGAACAAGCAGCGATAGCACTAGCTCTCAGAGACTCGAGCTTCAGAACTGTCTACAGCGACTCTAGAGCAGCCACACGAGCTTTCGCCAAGGGCGCAATAAACAAGACAACGCTACGAATCTTAGGCGGAAGTAACATCACCGATCACTCCATCGTATGGTTCTCCGCACACATGGGTAGCTTAGGGGGCGGTCTGCGGGATCTCAACGAGATCGCACACGAGGCGGCGCGAGGACTCATCGACCGCGTCCCTCCGGTTTCCTCCACTACCCCACATATCGAGTACAGGGATAAATTTTTCACGTACAACGAGCTCACTAAGCACTTTTATTTAGAAAGACGAGAGTTTCCTCTCCCGGATAAGAAATTAACCCGCAGTCAGTTAATCACGTAACGCTTGCTCCAAACGAACTCATACCCCGACCCCTGGCGCATGAAGCACATCGACCCAGACTACGACGGACAACATGTGTGTGAACAGTGCAGTGAACATGTAGACTTGAACTATATGCTGTGTAGTTGTGCATCGAGTGACGCCTACGCCAAGAACAAGGACCATTGGGACAAAGTGCTAAAGAGTGCTTCACTTCACGACCAACTTCGGGCTGTCCAGGAGGCCCGCGCGGCGGCGGAGAGCTTCGGGCTCTCTGTGCCGACGTGGGAGCTGCCCTCTATACCTGGCGCCTTGCCGAGTGTCCTTCAGGACCCCTACTGTGGGATATAAAGTTTTACCACCACCAATGGTCTGTAATGCCTTCTTAGAACACGGTTTCTGTCACACCGCGTTCCAGCAGACGGAGAGAAGGAAGCGCCCATGGCATCAACGAAGTATTCTTTCATAGAGCCTGCTATGCATTTAAAATTTTGAGAATGACTTGTTTATCAATACATGGTGAGATTTATATATGGTGTCAAGAAACTGCAGTCTCACAAGCGTTACCACACAATACAAACCAAATTGAAGCAAATTAATGTCCCGGGAGACTGGTATTCAGAAGCATGCTAAGCAAACATTGTTCCCCCCCTCCCCCTCCAGCGCTCCCAAGCGTAAATTTTTATTTTCCTCTCTTTGTAGGCTCACTAGTACGTGGAGCGTAACACATTTTCTTCCGTGTTTACTCTAAATCTTTGAAAGTAGTGGTTACATGCAGGCAACCAAATGAGCTGGCCCTTCATTTCTTCATCACGAACAAATATCTTGTTATTACCCAGAGAGTTGGTTCAAAATGTCTGCAGGCAGCCAGCCGCTACCGCTGTCGACATAACTTCCTACGCAGTCTGCGGTGTTTTGCTTTACATAATAAGTTACGCGATTGTTTGCCTCACTGGTTTTCTAGAATGCCCGCCTCAGCCATCGATTGTTCTCTCAAACTGACTTGCGTTTGTGCGACCCAGGTCCTAGCTTCGCCAGCTGTGTATACAAGCGACAAAGTAGGACAGTAGAGAATAAAATTCATTCATTCATTGATTCATTCATTGATTCATTCATTCATTCATTCATTCATTCATTCATTCATTCATTCATTCATTCATTCATTCATTCATTCATTCATTTATTCATTCACCTCAAGGGCCCTTTCGGGCATTACATAGGGGGGAGGGGGTACAACTAACAACACTTGTAGCACAAGCACATATGCAAATTCGTGCGCTCTGCAATACACACGGCGCCCCGCTCCGAGAAACAGCCAGGGAATGGTCGGAAATAGAATGAGTGGCTGCTCTTGTCGTTCGTACACACGGACAAAAGAAAATGCGCGCAACGCTAAAAATATGAGCATCATTTTCACTTAACCAATCGTTCCAGTGGTCGTTTTATTGCCCACCTTTACTTCAGTTCAGATGTCCCCGACCATAATTTTAATTTCGTTCATCAGATCCGCCTTTGTGCATGAGCGTTGCTGGCTCAATCAAAGTTTTTATATCTGATTACAATAAGCAGAGCGGTGTTCCTAAATAAACGTTTCTAATAAGACCGCGAAGAACGAAATTTTGCTCTCAATTTTACACTTAAGAGTACATCTCTAGAAATCTAGATCACGTTTTACGTGCCATGCGCCATTGAAAAACCCCACCTGACAGAGTAGAGAGTCCTGAGTAAATATCTTAATTTTTAAATGAGTGTCTGTCAGAAACTGTCTTGCAACGGCCCGGAAATAACTCAGTGTTTTTACTGTCTAGGTCATTCTTAATGTGCCCAATGTTGTACTCATGTTACTGCAGTTCATATTTTGTTTGTACGATAGCAGATAAAAATTTCACTTGATCACTTTTTGTGCCCTACAAGGCAGTGTCTATCTATTATGCTACTTTGTGCACAGTGAAAATTTTCCTTTGCAGCATTTCAGCTATGTGCAGCATTTAAGCGGCTGGGACGCAGCCTCTCGGTATCGACGTTGCAAGAGAGAACCAGTATCCGCAATACGCGTAACAGTCAGTGTACACCTGTAAATAATGAATTTCTCTCCTCAATCAAACAAAATATCGCGGGCTTCCTGCCCTCTTTCTAGGACAAGAAGTTAGAGGAATGAGTCCACCCATCCCCGACGGTTTTCGGCTTGTTGCGACAAAAACGTCAGCAGAAGCCGTCCTTGGCCCTTGGCACTGCGTTTAAGGTTTTCAATTCACGTTTCCAAGGCATTCTTGTTTCCTCATCTGTTTCAATAATTTAGTTGCCAAAGAGCACCACGGATGTCAACCTTCTCTATATTTGAAACGTGAACACAATTTACTTTACCCAACGTCCTAGCTATGACCCATGCTGCCGTTTTTCAATATATGGACGCCCAAAATGTAGTCGTAATTTTTATAATCCACAATCTGTGGTAACACTGCGCACGGAGTGGACGCGTGATTAGTCTGGTGCCTCGCCGGGACAGCATTACTAATCCTAGTTTCCTAATATGAATCCTAGTTTCCGATCATGGCGCAATACGCCGATGTTTTTACCCTAGCATATATCCACACATCCGGCTTTCGCTGTAATAACAAATGAAACGCACGCTAATTTGCAGTGCGTTGCGCCATGATTGACGTTGGATTGAATGTAATTAATAACCCCTGTGAATGCAAAGCCTGCCACCGCAATTAGAAGAACTTCTGCTGACATTGCTGAACACATACCTGTGCGTGTGTTTGCCTCTACGCGAGCCTTACTCTTCGTTACCTGTGATTAAAGCTATTCATGGAAATTCTCTTTTTCTGTCGAAGCAACGCGGTGCTTTGCATGCTTAAGACACTGCCCCTGATTTGCAAGCAGCTGTAAGCAAGCATGCAATCGTCGCTACCAGGTTGCATATTATGATAAATCTTTCCAACTGCGCAATTTTTTACTCCATTTTTTACGCTTAGTTATTGCTTACCCAATGAGTTCTCAGAATACAGCCCTTCATTAACATCGCTTGCAGGCACAGAATACCGCGAATGCAAACACCGGGGGACTTGCGGACGACGGTGTTTTGCTAACTTTTGAAAGTTGCTCGTTTTGTATGGCCTGTTTCGTAGAAGTTTGCTGCGTACAGTGTTTCTCTTATTTATTCAATAAATTAAACTTACTGCAGGCCCTTTTCAAGCCCACGCAAGTGTGTTTAAAGAACGTTGTAGTGGTAAAGACAAGAAGTATACACACGCAAAAAAAAAACAGATGTTCTTTCCTAAAGGAATATAAAAATCAAAGTTAATGTTTGGAATGAAATTTACAAATGAATCTGCGGACGTACACTCTACAACATTTTCTAGCAATTAATTCCATTCGAAAATGGCAGCTGGTAACAGAGTATTTGTGGTTTGTTGCTTCAGTGTTTTGCCTAGTTTCACAAGGGCGTGAAAAAAAAATTGATTGGAACGCCACATGCCCCCGTGCTGCAGAAAGATTGTGCCGTAAGAATGAGAACGGGATAAAAGAAATTGTACTCTTGAGATAATAAAGCAAAAGTGCGTAGAACAAATCAAAATATTGCATTCCACAAGGCATTTGACTTGAATACGACGTAATTGCTTTCATTTTTCGTTTGAATGAATAAGGATGGTTAGATTCTTCTACTTGTCGTCTAATGTTGGTAGAAATATATTGACGGCTTGTGCAAGTCGCAACTCTGTTTATAAATAGGTGTTATTTCAAGAAGTGCATTTTCTTCACTTGCGTTCATTGCATAGACAGACGAGTTTTGCAGATGTTTCGAAAGAAGCAGACAAGAAACAAAAATTGATGAGTGAAAGATAAGAAAATTTCGAAAAAGCTCTTGAGTGCAAACAAGATGCGCCACGTTTAAAGGATTACGTTACTCAGGTGATTATTCACGCGTATATAGGTCTACATAGAAGCGAAACCTAGCAGGATCAGCTGGAGGGAAATAGTAATATGTATTCCGCTTACATTAATTTGTTTGCACTAAAAAAGAAAATTCCAGTGACTGATCACCTGAGAAGTGGCGGTACCAGATCCAAGCAAGAAATAAAGGACCAAATCATGAGGGGACACTTAAGATCGGCCTTAAAGGTAAGACACGGTAGCTTCAATGACTCCCTTATGCCGGTTGGGTTCCTTATTGTTTATCCCTTTTCACACACGGATACTCTTCTTTCTTGCACCGTCACATAGCACATAACATACCCTCCAGAGTAAAATTAGACGCATTAGACATCTTTCCCGCACAAGTACTCCATCTCTGTAGCCTAGGCGCTACCCACGTGCCCGTGCATACGGAATAGGTCATTCAGTAGTTTAAATTCATAGATCGCGAGGAATCCTCCAACCACTGCTGGTGCAATAGTGCAGCGGTTACTCGATGCGCCACTCTACGGATTGTGTTTCGTTTGAAACACAACGACCGGAGAGACTTCTGAGAAAAGTGAAAGTTTGATCACGTCCATAAGTCGTTGCTTCTCTGGCGCTACGTCCCCCTCCAAATAAGGACTTCGGACACCCAGGTTACTTTTCCCGGGTGCCCTTGCACGGCCAATCATTTACTGCCAGCTGCTGCGGCGGACGGGTTGTGAAGACGTCAGGAAGTCATGTGATGTAGGAGACAGGTGGGCTCATTGCTTTTTCGTAAAGAATGCCACTGACGACAACGGGTTTTCTCCAGAGTGGAGGCCTTAACGCTAGCTCATAAAATATAGTCACTTGTCTTGACGCTTCGAGATATAGAAAGCAGGCGACTCTGCTTTGAGTGCACCTTATCATGTTAAAGACCATCGCAGAGGCTCATTCACATGCAGGCGCTGCTCGCTATATATGCCCACGATGACCGATATACGACTTTACAGCGAGAAGGAGCGTGCATTTTTTCGATGAAGCAACCACATTCAGCTACATACTGCCAGCTTACCGGGCGTCAACACTCACAAAAGTTTTCATTGCCGAAGTTTCGGAGTTATCTAAAGGCTACGCGTGCTATTACCAAGCTTGGCTGCTAAAGCTCCATATTTTAAGGCTGACTTCCACAGGGCTCCTCAGCAAGTCGGTGGCTTATTTACTATGTCTACTTAGCATGTGGAGTAACTTCGAAAAGGCAATAATTGTTTTCTGTTTTGACGCTTTTTGATTAAAGTGTAAAAATCGCAAGCCATCTTTCATGCCAGTCTTGAGGCAGCAGTGTAAAGCAGAGGTAAGCTTGTACAAGACGAGTATGCAAGCAGCATACGTGGAGAAAGCGCTGAAACTTTGCGTTAGTTCCCATGGGGAAATTGCAGGCCGCGTAAATGGGCAAGGAACTCGGATGCTTTACTGTGACTATTACTGGTTTACAATATATACCCATGACGGTGCTCAACTCTTAGAAATGTTCAAATGTTTGGTTGAGCAGGACTTAAAAAATACTGTGGACCAAGAGACCGAAATACTTCGTTCTTCAAAACAATGGCGTTTTTAATGTTTACCGTACATCGAAATTACACGCCTGCAGTCGAATTGCTTCCCACCATTGTAAAGCTCATCTTCAAATTGTTTTAAGGGCAATAGAACAAACTATCATAACTCCCTTATGGTTTTCACGACACTGACGGATGGAGACAAACAAAAAAAAACGTACTTTGATTATCCAGTGAGAATGAGCGTACTGCCAGCGCTCCTTGAAAAATCATCCCTTGGGGAAAGGAGGAGTACAAAAATTATCTTAACAAATGAAAAATAAGTTTCTTCCTCGACGACAACCATAGCCACCCTTAAGTTTGCACGCGATCGACTGGGAGCATACACAAACCTTATGTATAGCGTTAGTCAAGCCTTCGTGCCCACATTTCTTGCTTTTGTACATCCATCATGTTCCAATCCACTGTAAGGTGGGGAGAGTCATTGTACTCTGTTTTCATGACCTTTCGGCATTGAGGGATGCCGTGGCGTGCACAATACGATGCTGGAAATTACAGCAGCTTCGGAAAAAAAAATGGACACAAAATAGAATTGGTAAAAAAAAAAAACTTTTGCCTGCTGGAAGAAACATGAGCATGGCAGCAAAGAATGGATTTTGGCTACCACCCTTGGGCACAAAGTGTAACCGGCAAGCTCCTAGCGCGCTTCTTTGGGAGATGGCCTGTTTCTTCTCCTTCGTGCTGCCTTATATTATCACTGTGACAAACGCCAATCTTCATCTGTTCATGTGCCGGCACGACCAGAGGGCAGATATTGAAGAGAGAAACAACTACGAATATAAGCGTTGATAACTGAAAGGCATTATCTCCAAGCAATTAGAGATATGGTGCGACGAACCTGCGAAGATAACTACCTGGAGAAACGGTGCATAATTTGCCATACGCGGCTGGTGGCTTCTTAAATCCAGGTTTTCTGGCTAAGAAATATGCTTCTAGGCTGGAAGACGTTTATAAAAAGTTGAAAAGAGCGTTTGTGTTGAATTATAGTACGAAATGCAGATTGTGTTCTAGGAAGGCAAAGTGGACGCGTTTTTGGTAATTTTAGATATGAAGAGATCTGGATGTGCCTGTTCTCAGCTGAGAAGTGCCCTCAGTATGCAGCCCTGAAGTTTCTCAAGACAAAAGAGGTTACATTTTTCCTTGCTGAACTCAAGCACTGTCTTCAAGCATCGTTTCCATATCAGCAAGACAGAGCCAATCAACGGGAGCCGACGGCAGTGACGAAAGCTGCGGAAACTTTTGCAACGGGGGGCGTACTTCGCCAGGCACTTTGGCAGCAGCGGTGGAGCAGGGCGGGCGTCGAATAATCCGTTCTTCGCTGTGTTTTACAGGTTGGTCAAAACTTTTCATATTAAGTTCGTGCATGTTGCTTAGCTATCTGCCGCTGCTGCCAGCTTGCTAGTCGATATTGGTGTTGCAAAAGCTAGTCGATATTGGTGTTGCAAATGTCGCGAAAAACTAAAGAATGACGATAACGCCATCACATGCAGTGAGTGTGAATTTTGTTTTCATGGCGTGATATGTTCAGGCATGAGTGAACCGACATTTGCTTCAAAACGTGGGTCGGCTAAGAAGGTTTGGAAGTGTGAAACGTGTAAACGTTTGACTGGAGGCAAGGATGACGCCTCAAACGGTGACTCGAATACGGATGCCGACCTGAAAGTCCTTATTGTGCAAATGAAAAGGAAATTGACTTCCCTTCTCCCTCTTACCGAAAAGCTTGATGCAGTGGAGATCTCAATCCAGATGCTGCATAAAGAGTTTGCCACTATAAAAGTTCGCCTTGATACGCAGGATAAGGAAATCAAAGGAATTAAAGGCAGAATTGACAAGCTCGAGAGAGATGCTGGCTCAAAATATATAACTCAGTTACAACTCAGTGTCCATGACTTAGAATGGCACAGCAGGCGCTTGAACATCGAGCTTCACGGCATTCCTGAGGCTGAAGGAGAGGACCTCTTGTCAAAAGTCAACGAAGTGGCGGACAAGATTGGCATGAACCATCTCACTGAGGCGGACACCCTCGCACTTCATGGGATCTCGGCGAAACCAGGAAAGACAAAAGCTGTAATTGCCCGTTTTGTCAGGCAGATTCTTCGAGACTCTTGGCTGCAGAAAAGGGTGGTTCTTAGGGAAAAAGACGACTCAGTGTACATCACAGAAAACATGACCAACTATTCGAGAGTATTGTTGCAAGCCACAAAAGAGTGCGCTAAACAGGCTGGCTTTGCATATGTGTGGCATGTCAATGGGAAAATTTTGGGGCGTAGAAAGAGTGGCTATGGCGCTAAGGTTATCAAGAGCATGAGTGACCTCTCCACACTTCGTAGCTAAATGCCTTTTTCGTGTAGTCGGGAACCCATGACTCCTATCTTGAAATGGCGCACCTAGGGCACGTTACCTTAGAAGAACTCTTAAGAGAGCTTGGTGGTCAGACACATGGTTACCTTCGTTGTTTTCACTTAAATGCACAGTCTGTGTTCAACAAGGTTGCTGAACTAGAATCCTTGTTAAAAAAAGCTTGAGAATTGTTTTGATGTTCTGATGATAACTGAAACATGGCAATCAAGCAGTTGTGACACTTTTGACCTTCCAAATATGACAACTTTTTCTGTTAATAGAACCACTCATCGCGGTGGTGGTGTCTGAGCAAGTAAGCTCTCTTTTACAGCCTGTCTTGTTTTCAGAATTTTCTTGTGTCACAGATAGTTTTAAGATTATTTGTCTGCAAGTGAAAGATGCTGTATTTGCAACTTGTTATCGCCCTCCGGATGGTTCTCTCCTTGAATGTTTTGTGTTTTTAGATAATTTATTGTCATTTGTTAACCAAAGCAGATACAATGTGATACTTGCCTGTGATTTTAACGTTGATATGAGTAGCAATAGTATGAAGAAAACAGATTTTGAAAATGTATTGCTATCCAATGGCTGTATAAACCATACTACGTCTCCCGCACGACTAACGACGTCCACGCAAACAATTCTTGACTTAGTAATAACAAATTATGATGCTAACACCTTGTCAGTTCCGGTGTTCTCACTTACCCTATTAGTGATCACTTGCCTGTGTTTTGTAGCATAATATTTAGTACTCGGGGAAACTCCCACCATAAAGTGTTTGATCTTTTTCAGCCTGTTACACCTACCCTCTTAGAAGCTTTTTATCATGAGTTAGAAACAGTTTGCTGGGACAACGTCCTTCAGGCAACAAATGCGAACGTAGCTTATATTGCCCTTTTGAGTTTGTTTCTTTCCGTATACCAACGTCACTTCGTTTTCAAACGCCATACGGGTAATAAGAGATGTCGAAAACCGTGGGTGACAAATTACCTATTGAAGAAGATAGAAAAGAAAGAACGTCTGTTTAAAACATTTATACGATCTCGTACAGCATCTGATCTCGCTACGTTCAAAAAATTTCGTAGTGACTTCACTAAGCAGCTAAGAAAATCAAGAGAACTGTACTAAGAGAATATGTTCGGTTCCAACGTAAAGCGCACTGACTTAATGTGGAATAACTTAAATGCACTGATGGGTCGGAGCGAGAAAAAACAGAGAGTTGAAGAAAATTTTCACGAAGGAAAGATATTAAAAGGAAAAGAAATGGCAGATATTTTTAATGAATACTTTGTTAAGAGATTCTACTAAAAACCAGGCATCATACAAAACTTTAGGGCAGAAAAACTTTATCACAACATTTTTTGAACTAACAGATGCAAATGAGGTGTGTTCTATTTTTTTTGAGTTTAAATAATTCTCATAGTGTTGATGCTGACGGTATACAAATAAGACCCGTCAAGTATGTGATACGTATAATCAGCCCCATTCTAGCGCGTTTTTAGTCTCTGCATTTATACAGCTGTTTTTTCTACAAAAATGCAAAGTCGCCCGTATGATAGCCTTATAAAAGAAATGAGTTAAAAATGATGTATCGAACTATAGACCGGTGTCAATTCTTCCTGCCTTTTCGGAAGGGCTCGAGAAAATTATCTTAGATCGAATATTGCGCTTCTCCAGCAAGCATAATATAATAACTTCTTCGCAATATGGCTTTAGGAGGAACAGGTCTACAGAGCTGGTGCTGTTGGACCTTAAGGAATATATTCTAAAACGTTTTGAAGAGAAATGTATTGTTATGGGTATTTTTTTTTTATTTTAGCTAAGCTTTCGATTATATTAGTCATACTATCCTTTTTGAAAAAACTGCATTATTATGGTATACGGGGACATGTTTTGGCTCTGCTCAAAAGTTACCTATCAAATAGATTTCAATATGTCGACATAAATGGATTCATTTCTCACAGAAAAAAAATAATTTCAGGAGTCCCACAGGGTAGCATTTTAGGCCGTGTCCTATTTATTTGTACATTATTGATATTCTACACATCTGCTCAGATACCAAGTTCGTTATATATGCCGATGACACGAGTGCTTTGGTGCCACCACGTTCTGAAGCTGAAGGAACTACTAAAACAAATATTTTTTTGCGCAAATTGGACTCGTGGACTTCCAGCAATCTATTAAAACTTAACGCGAACAATACAAAGGTGGTAGTTTTTCGACCAAAAGATAGACAAATTTCGTTACAAGGAACCGTAATGTTTATATCCGCAGTCATTGATGTGGTAGATACTGTCAAGGTGTTAGGGGTATATTTTACTTCAACTTTACAATGGAATGATCATGTAAACAGTCTAATCAGCAAACTGAGCTGCATAACTGGAATTTTAAATCGCAACCGCTATACTCTTCCAAAAAAAAGTTAAACTAATGGTCTACAACGCTCTCTTTGTCTCCCACCTAAACAACCCTCATTTAGTTTGGGGAGCATAAAAAAAACTAATGTGTTGAAGCTTGGAAGGCTACAGAAAAAAATAGTACGAATAATTGAAAACGTTGAACACACAGCACCTTCTTCACATATCTTTGCTTCGCTTAATTTATTGAAAGTAAGAAATATGTACGAATGCAAATTATGCAGGCAGTATCGTTAAAGTATCCAACGAGAGAGTACAGTTTTTACGGAAATGGCAAAATTAAGACCCAATTATCCCACCTACAGCACCAGAACTCCAGAATGATGGAAAGTTCCAAAATGTCGCACTGCCTATGGACAACAAACACTCCGGTATAATCTTCACGATTATTGAATGCTGCAGAAAAAAGAAGGTGCTGATCTATTCAATATGTCTCTTCCAAATATGTACAAATATTTTGCTACTCATATTCTTTTTTTGTGAATGAATTCAAAGGTCTATCGTTATGTTCAATTACATTACATTGTTTCATTTTCGAAAAAAAAGTTTCCATGCGTCCAAATCCAGTGCTCTATTGAAACTCTTATTTAGCCTTATTTTATTTTCTGATGCGATACAGTGCTGTTTTTCTTTTCTCTTTACAACAAAAAAATGTGTCTGTCTACTGCCCCACTCTGCTGCTGTATACACTCTAAGGGGGCGGATGATTTTTCAAGCCGCAAATCTACGGCTTTTCCCTCCACCTCCTTTCACTTCTTTGTGGAGAATAAAACTTGTATGTATGTATGTATGTATGTATGTATGTATGTATGTATGTATGTATGTATGTATGTATGTATGTATGTATGTATGTATGTATGTATGTATGTATGTATGTATGTATGTATGTATGTATGTATGTATGTATGTATGTATGTATGTATGTATGTATGTATGTATGTATGTATGTATGTATGTATGTATGTATGTATGTATGTATGTATGTATGTATGTATGTATGTATGTATGTATGTATGTATGTATGTATGTATGTATGTATGTATGTATGTATGTATGTATGTATGTATGTATGTATGTATGTATGTATGTATGTATGCATGTAAGTTGAACATTTAGTGCTTACCATGTGGCAAGTAGTTCATTTTCGTTGATGAGAGTAAAATAGAATTTCCACTATAATAAATGGCGAAAATGTGATTGCAATGCACTCAATGATTAAATGCTGAAAGATACCTTAAGATACCTTTAATAATTGCAGAATACCAAAGAATGTTACGACCAGAACTCTGAAAACAGTGTATTGGGCATAAAAGCTTTTTAAACTCCTGATGCTCCTAATGCTTGCCTAACTTCTTTCTCCCGTACGTATGCTACCTAGCGTCCTATATATTTTTTCCTTGTGAACTGCAACAGAAATTCCGCTGTATAAAAGGGCAAGCAGTGAAAGTTAGAACCACACTTTTCATTTTTTCAGATATTTGCTAACACACGTATAAAAAACTTCACGTGCCGTATTTTTCTCTTTTGTGGTTTGTGTATTGGCTCCCGATAAAGCATTGTCGTGCTTTAGCCCGAAAAAAGCCAGGAATCGCAATTGCCAATCCCATCACAAACAAAAAATAAATTACCTCGAACTGAACCAAGTGTGCAGCTCACTTTCGGTCATTTCCTTTCCAACCACTTCCAGGTCTTCATTGGTGATTTGCGAGGTTTATTCGAGAGGATGCGTTTTAGAGAGTGAAACCAACCTTGAATCCCACAAACACGCCACGCAATGAACAGCTCACTTTCTGGTGAACGTGCCCAAGCTTCCCAACGAGGACAGACAGAATAACAACTCTGTCTTAAAGGCGCAATGCGGTTTGCAAACCAACACCCAGGCGCATACTTGTGGCCGGCGCAAAGTTGATCGGTTACGCGCTAGAGCAAACTGCGACATTAATCTTTTATTCTCAAGCGGCCAGGACACCATGTGAACGTCCTTCCTGTTTGTAGCTTTTTTTATGTTCGACGCATATATTTGGCGTCCATTTACCCTTTCCTTTTCCACAATTGTCTGTAATCACTGCTCTGAGGAGAAATAGAACAGTGCTATGATTAGGACCGACAAAAAAAAAACATCGAGGCAACAAGTATGGCAACATTTAATGTGTTGGGTTGTACTCATGCCGAGTGGTATGACTTCTTTCGCGAGGATAATAGTGTGGTCTGAGCGATTATTAATCCGCGGTCTTAGTGCAGCGAGCGCCACGTTATTTACTTCGTTGTATGGTAAAGAAAATAAGGATGCTGTGTTTTTACCTTTATTTTTATTTGAATAAAAGTATGATTACATACTAACCAAAAGTGCAGAAGTTGTTCAGCAAATATCGTATTTTAAAGGGCCCTAATGCAGGAACCATGCAGCAAATAACTCCCGCTGAAGTGGCGTGCACATGGACAGATGCTAGGCAAACAATTTACACAGATGTGAACGTTTTTTTCTCCCTCTCTGTTCTTTTGGAGCTTTTCAATCGTTATCAAAATGCGCTCATTAGCCTCTATTGAGGGGCTTCGCACCGGTAATTCTCGCGACAGAAGCAACAGAACTGCAGCATGCTATCATGCTTTCGCGTTTGAATGTTTGCCATTTTATTGGCCTCCTATTCATGACCGACGAAGCACGTTTATTTTTCATTTATTCACTGTCACACTTCATCCGCTGAAAAGCCACGAAGACTAACGAAGGAGACGAGTGAGGTCTCTATCCTCTGAAACCGCCGGTCCTGGCTTGCACTGATATCATGGAAGCGTTGGTTTTACAAAGAAATCGGGCACATACCCATGTTCAATGCTGAGCTCTGGGCGGAATGCGGCCGCGGAATGCAGCTAACTTGGGATACAAAGTAACGGCATGTACTTAATTGCCACAGTTCGAATCCGACGGGTATCGAGAGTCGCGAATGTGTCAACATAAAATAAGTAATGCTGTAGAAAAGACACAATAAAATAGTCGGAAGTTGTAAAATTTTTTTAGACAGTTTGTAGGCTGTTTCTAGACTTCTGTCTATAAATTCTTTAAAATCCCAATAGACTGTCTATTGACAAATCCTGAAGATTATTCTATTGGCAATACAAATGCTATAGACAGTCTATAATCATTTTATAGGTTTGTGGCCATAAATTTTAGCAGCCTTCTTCTATAGACAGCTTATAGACAGCCTATAGACTTTGAATAGACAAGACTAAATATATATAGAAAGGCTACAGAGCTTATAAGAAGTCTATAGACTGTCATAGACCGTTTTTATAAGAGAAGGCGGCGACACCTGCAGCGTTTTTTATTAGTTCTCCACTTTCGAAAGCAGTTGAAGTGAGCAGAACTTCAGAAATCTGGCGCGTCCAATCGGCGCACGAGTATAGGTTTCGCAACACCGCCAGCTTCGATGCGCAAGGAACTCCCATGCGGCGTGCTCGTTCAATAGAGGGCCCTGGAGACCACCTTCCAATCAGGCTTGCATAATGAAGAGCGAGCCAAGGACGGCAGTCAGGTTGGAGAAAACTTGCGCATACGGGAGAAGGAAGTAGCCTGTGTCTATCGGCGCGAATTCTCGAGGCATCAACTTCCATGCAATTTTATGGAGCCCAGTTCCACAGCAATTGTGAGGAGAAACGTATTAGCATAAGAACATTCAAGGCTCTTTAACCCTGACGCGTGCTTTCACGAATACTTTATAGACTTATTGTTCAGGTAGAAAAATGCAAAGACACGAAGTTTTAAGAGGCCAGAAAGCTATAAAGTTACCAAGGTTGCTCCGTGCCACGCAAGCAATTTTTGTTTAATTCGCAAGCGTTAGAACCCTCCAACTGTTAAGTAACTGTCCATACGCTGTGGTCGTCGAGCCTCAGGTGAAGTAAAGTAAAAAAAAAACACAATGTACTTATATCGTCCAACAGGACTCTAACCTGCGTCGGCGCGAATAAATCAATATCGCCGCTTCCTTTCTTTCCATGCATTAAAGTGTCAGCCCCTCGCCCTGACGACTCATCGTCATCATCATCAGCTTGAATTAATTCGCAAATAAGTCGAAATGCAAGAGCACGTGGCCACTTGCACATGCGAGATCAAGATAGAATGTACGGAGGACTACGTCGAGAAGAGGCACCAGAAAACACCACCTGACGACCATGCAGCAGTTCGCACGAAACAGCGAGATATTTCAGCTACGCGACTGCGTGAAGAAAGCGCCATCTAACGTGCATGCAGCATATCATAGGAGACGCTTGGACTTTAGCATGAGCAAATCAGACGAAATGGCTTCCGATTTGAACTACCACAGCAGGATATCAAACGAAATATGTTGTCATTGGTGTGAATGACCTCAGTATGGCGACACAAAGTGCTCAGCAAATTGGAGCAGATATGCTAACGTATTTCAATTGATCGCACGTAAATTTTTTTTGGGTGCTTGCTTTCTTACATACAGCCTGAATAAAACGCTTTATTCCTCATGGTCATTTCATTCGCTGTAGACTTGAGCATTGCCAGGAATTAGAGAGACCGAAATGTACTTTCGTACTTTCGTGCGAAAGCACTCTTGCAGACGTACCAACCCCGAGCAAGAGCCTTGTCACCTTGTCTTGTGTTCCGAACTAACCCGAACTTACCGGAGTTACTCTCGAGTAAGATCGTTATAGCGCGCTGGAGCTTCACGCCAGCTGAGCGAGAGGTTGCTCAAGGAGACCAACAAGGTCACACAATCCCTAGCGGTCGCTGTTACAGCCACCTTCCACGCTGACACCTGTCATACAACCAACAGCCACCTGTTGGGCACTGGCGCTTCACTGGTAGTGGCATGAGGACTTGCTGCCATCTTTGAATGCCAAGTAGAGAATTACCATTTTTGCATAAATGGACATTAACCCACTGAAGCTACCAGGTCATACCCTTAAGGCGGAGCCTAAATGTCTCCTTCAAATGTAGAAATAATACCTGCTTTCGGGCGTCTACTCGGTTTCGCTACGTTAAACGTCTACCAATTTTTAAGCTGAGGACGATGGGTATTAATTTCATTTCAATTCAATTCCTTTATTTCACCACATATATACATAGTGTGGAGCTTTAGCTGCGCCTTAAGTACTCTACTACGCAGTTTAAAAGCGAGCCGAGTGGCATGCACAGTTTTCACTGCGGGTGCAGAAGTAGTGGATCACAGGCTGCGTTGTTGGGCTGCTTTGCGCATGCTGCCGGCTCTGCTCTTCGTATATTGCTGAAAGCTGAAATGGGGTCATCTAATCCGGGCACGTACAATGGACTCACGAGATTAACGCACCCTCCAGCACAGCTTGCATGCGTCCCGCTGATACCGGAAATTACGCTCCGGAGCGAAGCGTGCTTCGAAGTAGGCCACATCGCCACATCGCGCTCAAACGTGCCTCAGCCATCATGAAAATGCAGCATCACAGCTTTTTTGCCTTTACTGTTGTGCATGTTAGCAGAAAGCGTCTTCTAAAGTGTGGGCGCCTGGATGTGCGCACTTTATTGACTGACAATTTTCTCGAAGGCATTTCAATGCCCATCGTTGCGCCACTTTGGCTGCGTTTTACCAGTCTGTGTGGACTGCTGATGGCTGCTTTTCTTTGTATATTCAGGTAGGATAGCAAGCAAATGCTACAGAATGACATTGTTTTGTTTTGTTGTTGAGGCACACAACACGTGGCAATCACAGGAGCGAGGCTGGATGAGTGCAGACACCTTTGGTTTGCACACGTGACCGAGAAAGATAACTGTGTCTCAAGGAAGCTGTTAGGGACACACTAAGGGCACGGCAACAACTAGTAAGAAGGGAGAGAGCTGGTCAGGACAAATATTCGGGCGAAGTAGTTCTCAGTGGGCATTGTTCAGTTGAAACAATATAGGCATACTAATTAATGAAACAGGACTGAAAAATAAAAGTGTACCTACTTGTTACACTGAGTATTACCGGCCAGGAAAGAAATAAGCGCAGGATACAGCTTATAAATTGCGAACCTGCGTATTCAGATTTGACAAGCTAAAAGAAGTCTTGGTTCTCTGCCGACATGACACTTGCCCACAAGACCGGCCAAAGTCACCGCCGTGGTATGTGATGCTTCAAACGAGGTGATCAGCAACAACATGACCACAAAGGAAGATGCACAGAGCTTTCATGTGACTTTTTTTTGCTCTACCCCATGCACGTAACTTCCACACGAGGGAGCTACGGTTCACTCCCACCTTCCTCTATTCCCTTACGGCGCGGTTCGAGTGTCCGCCATGATGGGAGACAGTTGATGCGCCATTTCCTTTCATCAAAAATGAAAACCAATTATGGGTAGCTCGAATAAAAAATGGGAACTGGTATAGCATTTTCCTCTTTCGTGGCTTTATTCATTTGCTTCTTTTGTAATGGCAGCGGTGGATTACGCTGCGTTCAGGCTTCAACCATCAGGGAGGTATCTTACATAAGTGCCACAAAGAACGGCGATGCTTCATTTTTTTTTATTGATACGGTAAGTCACATCAGGAACTCTAACAGGAAGGGCGGTGAATAACACATCCAGGTGTAGTGCACATATTGGCAAGTAAAACAACTTGAACAATAACATATGCTACAAAATGTTACAAAATTGCTTAAAATTCAAGTTGAGGTACAAGTAATAGGCTGCAAACATTGTGAAAGCAAAAAAGAAGAAAATCGGCAGCAGTTACCGCTGTAATTTCAGTCTACGCACAAAAAAACGGTAAAAGTAAACAGGGCAGAATAGGAAACTGTGAAAAATAAGAATAATTACTGGGAAACAAACAGGTGATCTCTAACCACGGTACTAAACGCATCTAATGATGAGCTGTTATTAATATCAATGTTTAGATTGTTTGATTCTCGTGTTTCTCGAGGAAAAATTGAGTATTTCAATATGTCAGTACGGAATGAAAACTCGTTTAATTTGAGAGTGAGGTTTGGCGGAGCGATCTAGTTTTTGTGATCGTTATGTATTTTTTAGCGGACACTTTTAGTTGGTTATAGATTAGCTGATACATGATTTTAAGTCTTGCAAATTTTGCTCTGTTCTCCAGGGTTAGGAGTCCTGAACATTTTAGTAATTGCGTTGGTGAGTCTGTAAGGGAGTGTTTATTGTACACACATCTTAGTGCCTTTCTCTGCACCCCTCCAAGATTTTAATGAGCTTGTTAGTAAAGGGAAACGAAACGTTGTTGGCATACTCTAGGATTGGTCTGACAACAGTTTTATATGCTAGTAATTTTGTTTCAGTGGGTGCTAGTTTAAGGCGTCTATTAATAAAGACTTGTTTTAGAGCATTAGATGTGATGATGTTAACGTGCGAATCCCATCTGAAATCAGAAGTTAGTGTCACACCAACGTACTTATGCTCAAGGACAGATGCAAGATGGATATTAATAGGCATGTACTGAAAAGCTGATGCGTGTTTTGTCCTAGTTATAGATAAAAGTACAGATTTATTTAAATTTATGTCCATCTGCCAGTCTTTACACCACTGGGACACTGCTGTTAACGCGTTATTTAAACCTATATGGTCATTAAGAGAGTTAATTATCTTGTAAAGGACGCAGTCATCTGCGAAAGGTTTAATATTTTGTGAAACACAAGATGGTAGGTCATTTATAAATATTAGAAACAGTACCGGCGCCAGGACACTTCCTTGGGGTACTCCCGATGCAACTTTAGTCGTCGCTGATTTCTTATTGTTAATTACAACAAATCGCATCCGATTACTAAGATAGGCTTTAATACAGTTTAGAATAATGCCACTTCCTAAAATATGTTGAAGTTTTACAATAAGTTCAGTGTGCGAGACACAATCAAATGCTTTCGAGAAGTCTAAATTATGAGGTAAATTTGTTTCTGGTTATCAATGCTCATGGATATGTCATGTGTTAATTCGATTAGTTGAGTAATAGTGGAAAGACCCTTACGGAAGCCGTGCTGACACGGGGTTAAAATGTCATTTATTTGAAGATAAGCCTTTATTTGTTTTAAAACAATATGTTCTAGTAACTTGCATACCGTGCTCGTTAGTGATATAGGCCTGAAGTTCGAAGGGTCAGATTTATTTCCTGATCTTTGTATCGATGTTATCTTTGCGGTTTTCCAATCCCTAGGGAGGCAGCAAGTGGACATTGATTTGTTAAGAAGTAGTATTAAAAATTTAGCTATCCACTCGGCATATTTATCTAGGAATATGTTAGAAATGTTATAAGGTCCTGGTGCTTTCTTAGTGTCCAGATTTAATAAAATGTTTAACACTCCTGGTTCAGTAAACGTTAGCGGTTCAATTGTCACGCCTGCGCTAGAGTCCATTCAAGGTTGTACTCCGTTATCCGTTGTGAAGATGAAGCAGAAGTAGTTATTAAGAGTAGTTGCTGTATTTCTGTTATCTTCCGGTGATGCCTGTCTTTCACCTTGCTTATTGGGGTTTATATAACACGAAAAGTTTTGGGGAGCATTTTTTAGAAATTTGGGAAGTATTTCTGTAAAATTATGTCTTGGCCCTCTTGATTTTTGATTTCGAATCGTCAACAGCGGAAATAAGTTTTAGAACTGTTTGTTGTGACGGATGGGCTTTCTGGCTCTTTCTGAGTCGTCTAACTTTTCGTTTTGCGTGGATTACGGTTTGAGTTATGCAGGGGTTATGATTTAGGGGTCCTTTTAGTTTGCAATGGTACGTTGTTAGTGACTCAGTATGACACAACTGATTTAAATTTATGCCACAGGGATTCTATGTGTGTGTTTTTATTGTGTGCGAGTTGATGGAAGGATGAGAGTTCGAGTAAGAGTGTATCAATGATGCTTGTATCATCGGCTCTGCTGTAATCTTTATACATTATTGTCATTATTGTTGATCGTGAAGAGGGTAGAGAACCATTATATGGGACAGCACAAGAGACCAGTCTGGTCCGACAGGCCGGCTGACACTGCTGATTTTGCCTCACGGATAGGCAAATGATTACTAAGAAATACTAGGTCGAAAATGTTTGTGCTGGGTCCTTGTACACGGGTGGGTTCGTTTATTATCATGGTTAGATCAAAAGAAAGCTTGATATCAAAAAGAACATCGGCGCAAGGTGATCGGTGATGTAGTGTGTGCCAGTTGTTGTCAGGTATATTGAAGTCGTCCATTAATATCACCTTGTTTCTCTTCACATGCTACTGCTTATACGCGTACAATGATTGCATATTAATCAGACCGGAAGAAGGACAGCGATAAACGCATCCCGCAGTGATCGTAGTATCTATAAGGCAATGTTTACAAAAAACTGCTTCAACTCCTACAACGTCAGGCAAGGTAATGAACGGTACTTCTTTCTTTTTTTTATCAACAGAGCAACTCCCCCGCCTCGTATTGTCCGATCTTTGTGAATAATGACATAATTTGGGGGAGTTATTTCAAAGTCTTTGATGTCTTTGGTTAGTCAAGTTTCTGTTTAGCGATAAATTCTGGCTCAAAATTTAATATTATTGATTCGAGGGGATCAAGCTTGTTAATTATACTTCGGGCGTTAACATTACCGAAGGTTATTTTGGACACTGAGGGCGGCGTGGACGCAGGTTGCGCGTTTCATGGTCCGGGTTTTCTGGTTCATTAGAGGTTGGCCCTATGGGAGACAGCATTTTTTTTTGTTCATCCCAAAAATAAAGGCGACTGTTGATCTTTACTTTGTCAAAAACTAAAGCCACTTTATCACCAGAGTCCTTTGGTTTCTCATATTCCCATAGCTTCCGCCTAATGTCTCGAACATGGGGTGAAAAAAACCTTCGCTGATGAGGTAGTCACTCCCCTTCTGTGTGGGACAGTTTCGCAAAATATTTGTTTTCTCTCAGAAATCTAACATCTTTAGAATTATTGGTCTTGTTTTGTCTACCTCTGCTTTGCCTAATCGATGAATTCGTTCAATTTCGACCTCATCAAACTTTAAAGTACCCTTAACGACTTTTTTGTTCACTGCGTGTTCCAGGGATTCGGAGTTTTATTCTTCTTCTTCTGGCATACCATACACGATGAGGTTCGATCTTCTAGATCAATTTTTTATGTCGTCTATTCTTCATTCTATGGATGACACATATTTTTGTAAGCTAGCGATTTGTTTAGTGTAGGTAAAACATTATTTTCCAGGCATGTTAGACGTTCTAGCTTTTCTTCGATAGACGTCAGTCGTTCTTCTTTTATATAATTTATGTCGGCAGCGATTTGTTTTAGCAGTTCTGAAAGCTCTGACATCCTGGGCCCCGGATTTGGCTCGACATCACCGCCAAGCAATAGTAACTTTGAAAGGTACACTATGTCATACAAAGCATCCAGAGGTACCGCAGGGCACGGCAGCGCGACAACACCGCGCTCGCTAGGAAGAAAATATTGTCCAAAACGTCTTCTTACCTGCACGAAGAAGGCACACGGATGAGCCATCTGCGTGTAAGCCCTGCTTCCGTGCCCTTTGGAATGCGGTGGTACGTTGGCGGTTTCTATCCGCAGGAAGGGGGGTGGCACTGCGCTGAGCGGCTTGAACAATTTACTTCCGCTGGAAGTAGACGATGATGAATTCTCATTCGCAGGTACAAGGATAGGAAGTGGCAAAAAACTGGTGTTTTGTAGCACATGCGCGCGGTGAATCACGTGGGACCGGTTTAACTCTTGTTGTCCCAGTGGTATCAGCAGCAGGCTGGCGACGATCTGCACGAAGAAGACAAACGGATGAGCCATCTGCGTGTAAGCCCTGCTGCCGTGCCCTATGTCAGGGCAAACCAGCCACCGTAACCTAACCTATATTGCACAAGCAACACATATGAGATCTTGAGGTCTTACAGGTGAACCCTATTGCTGACGGCGCTTTTTAAGGTAGTTAATACAATTACGAGTGTGCGTGAAGTTCAGGGTTCTTGGGCATCAATTTTAATTTTGAAGCAGCCGTACAATTTTCTAATGCAGTCCTACGGAAATATTAATGGCAATGGTTCACTGTTGCGGGTAGCAAAAGTTTTTTTTTAAATAAATTTCTGTATCACTAGCATCTAGTGGTTAACACTGGTACAAAAAACCAAGAGAAAACGTTTTTGACGACAACAAAAACGCTAAACGCCAATAACCCAAGCCTGCCGATGGGAGATCTGCCTATGCATCAATTTCAACACAGAAATCTTTCGATCTAAGAAAAAAATGCGCTCATAAACTCTTTCTGTTGAAAAACGCGTCTGGCTTGAATTTCTGTGTATAAATCCCGACGACACTTACGCCTAACTGCTTAATCAGAACTCCACCATAAACATATCTGCGGTTTCTCTACGCATATGTTATTTGTATTCCTGATTCCCCGCTATTTCATATAACTAAAAAATGCCGTGCACTTGTAGCAAGTAGAGAAACAGCTGATTGGCACGTGTGATTTTGTGTCGTCTGAAAGTGAACACGTTGGCCCAATACAGACCGCTGTTATCGGCGCAATCGACGCCATATAATCAGTGCAATATTAGCCGGATTCGACCGTTGGTGGTGAAAAAAAAAATGTTCGCATGGGCACACAGTCCTCTTTCTCTGTCTACAAGAGGTAAATATCATCCTGAAAATGAACTGCTATTTTAGCGAACCAGCTAAGATGGGGCTCATTAGCCTAACATTGAGAAAAATTCCTATCTCGGTACCCCGCACCATAGCGGAGTCTAGAGGGCCAGTTGAGATGATATAATAATCTCTTAAGCGGGAACGCTCGGAACGAGAACATCAACCGAGTTGCATATTTTAAAAGAGTGCGAGTTAGAAGTGTTTTTCACGTCCAGGTCTGGCTAACATAATAGTCCTTACTTATTGTCCGTCACTTAACCGCGGCCTCCCTAAGCCTGCCTTTGCGCCCTCATAAAAGATATCGTAAGGACGAACTGTGGAAAAAATAAATTGATATAACAGTTTGCATAAAACAGTTCAGTTATCTTGACCCTGGTACTCTGCCTAGTTAAAAGTATAGTACAATACTTACTATACCGTAATACACATGTGTAGTATGGGACAACCTACTACACATTGTAAGATTTACCCATTATAAAAAAAAAGGGTCATAGCCTGATTTTCACACCAGTGTGATATCTCCTCTCAGGCCAACCAAAGAAAAAGGAGCTGGGCGGATCCTTTGAGCTATAATGCGTGCCTAGTGTCCGGCTGGGTTCAAAGAAAGCAGAATGATGGGCATCGCGCAACGTGCTCCAGGAACATGACAGCATAGTTCTTAGTTGGAGATTTAAATCACCCAATTTTATTTACGAATATCGATGCAATTCACGCTTCGAATGAAAAGTACACAGACACACACACACACACACACACACACACACACACACACACACACACACATATATATATATATATATATATATATATATATATATATATATATATATATATATATATATATATATATATATATATGTTACGGTGTGGGATGCCACGGGGAGGCCACGGGCCCGCCCAGAGAAATATAGCAGCAGTACGGAGGAGAGCCGGCGAAGCACGACCGGCGGCGGCGCCAAGCTTTCTCGTTCTATCTCCCTCTTGCTAGAGCCGCGCGCTCGCCGCTCGCGCTCGCTCTCCGCCTCTTCTTCTATTCCCGTATCACTTTTCCACCGGGGGGGGGGGGGGGGGGGAGAAGTCAGGCCGTGCTTTGATGCAGGGTTTCCTGGGGCGTTGCAATGTGGGCTCGCAGATAGGAAACGGTCACACTCTTCGTTGAATTCGAAGTGTGTGAGCTGGGCGAAGGTGTCTGCAGTCGCCGAAGAAGGTCCCACACCGGTTAGGCTAACTTCAGGGAGTTTTATGCATATTGAGCGGCGATCCGTTTATGGGACTGCATTGCGTGGGGAAGGCATAGAGCCAGCAGGCGACGACGGCACTGATGAGGACCCGGTAGCTAAGTCGGAGTCACCGCAGGCGCCGTAGACATATCGCTTCATGTTTGAAACATGCTCTGGGAAAATGTGGTGCACACCGCATGGTCGATGCTCTGGCAGGTCTTCGAGGCGGTATGTCACGGGGCCGAGTCGGGCAACGACACGGTAAGGGCCGCGGTATCGGGGCAAGAGCTTTGCGGCGCGGCCAGTCGCACGGATGGTGCGGCGAACGAGGACCAAGTCGCCGGGCCGGAAGGGGGGATGTGGTGGTGCTGCCGCGTTGGCCGCTTGCACACGCGCGTGAGCCGTGAGGAGGTTGCACTGGGCGTCGAGGCGGGCGGAATGAAGTCGTTGAGCAGATTCAGTTGGTGACGCAGTAGGATGGGGAAGGCCCAACTGCGCGTCGAGAGGGATGGAGGGCGTTCTGCCATAGACAACTGAGAACGGCGTCACATGCGTTGTTTCTTGCGCTGCAGTGTTGACTGCAAAAGCTGCAGCAGAAACAAAACGATCCCAGTTTGTGTGGGACGGAGCGACGTAGGATGCGAGTATATCCGTGAGGGTACGGTTAACACGCTCCACGAGGCCATTGCACTGCGGATGATTGATGGATGTAGTGGAATGCGCAATGCCGAAGGAGCGGAGGGCTCGCTCGAATTCATGGGACATAAAGCAGCTCCCACGGTCCGTGATGAGGCGCCGGGGAACACCGTGCCGAAGAACGAGATGCTGTTCCACAAACGCGACGGCATGAGCGGACGACGTGTCTGGAACGGGCAGTGCTTCGACCCACTTGGAGAAGTAGTCGATCGCAACCAGAACATACCGGTTGCCGGCACGCGTCTTCGGAAACGGGCCCAAATGATCCAGTCCAACCAGCTCGAAAGGTGAACTTGGTGGCGAAAAATCCTGCGGGGGTGGCTTGGTTACACCTGTGGACGGTTTTCTGTACTGGCATGTCTGGCAGGACGCCACGTGTTCCTTGACATCTCTGGACATATTAGGCCACCAAAACCGCTCCGACACTCGTGCGTAGGTCTTGCCGCGACCAAGGGGACCAGCCGTGGGAGCGTCGTGTAAGCCGCGCAAGATTTGCGACCGCAGTGTTGCCGGCACAGCTGGCAACCAGACGGGTGGTCGACCACGGAGCCGCTTCACATGACACAAGAGGTCGTCCTTCATTCGATAGACCCGGCGTAGTTGGCGGAGGCCTGCGCCGGCGGCGGTGCCAAGGGAGTGGATTATGGCAGCAATGGCGGGATCTTGCGTTTGTGCAGTCCTCAGGTCTGTCAAAGCCGTCACGGAACAAGGGTGGCGAGAAAGGAAATCGGCATCTTGATGGGAAGAGCTGCGCCGATGTACTATTGTGAAATTGTACTCTTGAAGTTGCAGGGACCAGCGTGCAATCTTGGCATTCAAATGTTTGGCGGACTGCAGCCAAGTGAGAGCGCTATTGTCCGTGACTATGGTGAAGTGACGGCCGTACAGGTAGGGATGGAACTTCTCGACGGCCCAGACAACGGCGAGGCACTCGAGTTCTGAAGAGTGGCGGCGGCGCTCAACGTCGGAAAGCTGGCGGCTGGCATAAGCTAGGACTTTGTGGTCACCAGACTCGTCTTCTTGCAGGAGGACAGCGCCGAGCCCATCTTGGCTGGCATCCGTGTGGAGGACGATGGGGGCCAATTCGTCGTAATGGGCCAATGTAGGAGGCTTGAGGAGGGCGTGCTTGACGTCAAGAAACGCGAGCTGTTGGGCCTGCGTCCAACTCCACGGTGCATTCTTCTTCAGCAGGGCGGTCAATGGAGCGCTGCGCTTGGCAAAGTCCGGAATGAAACGACGGAAATACGAAGCAAATCCAAGGAAACTTTTGAGCTCCTTGGCGGTGGTGGGAGCTTCGTAAGCTGTAAGCGCTTTTAGCTTTTCAGGGTCGGGACGGATGCCATGCCGGCTCACAACGTGACCCAAGTACGTCACCTCCGCGAAACCGAAGAAACATTTTTTTGGTTTTAAGCGAAGCCCAGCAGAGGTAAGGGCTTCGAGGACGAGTTTGAGGCGTCTCTGGTGTTCTTCAAATGTAGCCGCGTAGACAATTACGTCATCCAGGTAGACCAACGCCATAGTCCACTTCAAATGGCCTAAGACTCGGTCCATGAGACGCTGGAAGGTGGCTGGAGCGTTCGAGAGACCGAAGGGCATACGGTTGAACTGGTAAAGGCCGTCGGGAGTCACGAAAGCCGTCTTTTCCGCATCATCGGGGTGAACAGGCACCTACCAGTAGCCCGAGAGCAGATCTAGCGTGGAAAAATAACGGGCCCCCTTCAGGCGGTCAAGCGCATCGTCGAGGCGAGGCAGCGGGTACACGTCGCAATTAGTAATAGCATTTAGCTTCCGATAGTCAACGCAGAAGCGGAGTGTTCCATCCTTCTTGCGCACAAGGACGACAGGGGAGGACCAAGGGCTACAAGAAGGGGCAATGATTCCCTGGTCAAGCATGTCGCACACGTGCTGCTGGATGACTCTCCGTTCGGCTGGCGCTACACGGCGAGGTTGGTGATGAACGGGCCCGCGGTTTTCGGTGTTGATCCGGTGTTGAGCCCAGGAAGTGCACCCGAGTTCACCGGCGCTGAGAGCAAGGCCACTGCGATGCTCGAGCAGCAAGGTCTTCAGAGAGGCGAGCTCCGCGCAGGTCAGGCTGGGTCCAAAATTAAATTCTTCCCATGATAGGATCGCCGGCGCTGGAGGGTGGCGAGGCGGGGCTTCAGGTTGCAGAGACGCCACTGGTGACCCGGGGTCCAAAACTGAGGCTGTACCCAATTGCGTGCCGGGAGTCAACGCGAGAGGTACGCTGCTGATGTTGAGTATAAATACGTGGGCCTCTCCTTTGAGCACAGGCAGAAGGCTTCGAGGGGAGGTCATCTGACGGGCTGGAGCTGAACACCGGTTGGGTTCGAACAGCACGTCTGCTGTGACCGGACTGTCAAGCTTGGCATACACCCACGTTGCCGCACCCGGTGGCAG